>NC_056525.1:5842730-5865846 GCF_019175285.1 Sceloporus undulatus | reverse complement strand
CAGTCGGCCCTTCTTATACACGGATTTTTTATACACGGATTTAAGCATACACGGTTTGAAAATGTTCCAAAAAAGTATAAATTTACCTTGATGTTCCATTTTTTATTAGGGACACCATTTTGCTATGTCATTATACTTAATGGGACTTGAGCATACACGGATTTTGTTATACACGGGGGATCTTGGAACCAAACCCCAGCGTATAACAAGGATCCACTGTACAGGATTTATGAGTCACAAAAACAAAACAAAAACATTTGAACCTTCTAGAGACCAGTTGAAAACTACAGTCGCCCTTTTGAACTTGCAGGGAGTCTGTTCCAGAACCCCCCAGAGAGTTCAAAATCTTGCACATATTCATGCCCCATTCAGGTTAATAGCAGTCACCCCTCCAAAGATTTCCGAGTCCACACATTTCAAGTCCGTGAACTTGGTGGGGTGACTGTACTTCCAAAATTCGTACAGATATGATTTTTTTTCTTTTGCCCGCCTCGACTTCTTTTACTTTTCATTTTAGGGCCAAATCTATGCTTTTTAACATGCTGGGAGTAGGCAAGTTTACTGACTTTCCCTTTTCCTCTCTGTTTTGCTGCTCTCAGACTCTCAGTAAGGGATTCTGGAGGCAGCAGCTTTTTACCTTGCCTGTTGTAGGCAGGCACACACAGTTACAGGTGGTTCACCTAGAATGGAATCGTATTCTTTCCAGGTTTAGCTTATTTCATTGTCTAATATACACACACTGCTGCAGTCCAACACCAAATGTCTGTTTTTCCAACCTCCTTTCATCATCCTTGCGATGCTGACACTTCTACAAAAATGTCCTGCTAGACAGAGGACAAGGAGGAAAAGGGGAAGGGCTAAATGAGTATCAGAAAACAGTGGCTGCATCTGCACTATAGAAATAATCTACTTCAACACCACTTTAACTGCCATGGCTGTGGAATTCTGGGAATTGTAGTTTTGTGAGACATTTAGACTTCTCTGTTAAAGAGCTCTGGTGCCACAGCAAGCTACAGTTTCCATAACCCCACAGCACTGAGCCATGGCAGTTAAAGTCGTGTCAGACTGGACTATTTCTGCAGTGCAGATGCAGCCTTTGTAAAAAGGAGCTTCTTTGTTAACCGAGGTATGCTTGTACAGTACAACCCCTTTTTTTGTGGGAGATATGTTCCCGGTCTTACCGTGGAAACATGAACCCTATTGAAATGAATGATCATATAGCTGTGCAGGATGAGCAAGAAATCCATAGAAAGAATACCTCTGTAAGCATTTCTAAGTCCTCCAGCTTGACTCTATGGTTAATGTCTATTGGAAGCATACCACAGAATCATGCCAGAGACCCTGAAAATGCCTAGAGAGAACAGAATTTTTCCAGAGCCACGTAGGTGAAATACTGGTCCCACATATATGAGGGCCATACTCTATTTCCATTTGCAGTTCCCGCACCCCTTCTCATTCCACGTTGGCCTGTAGTTCAAGCCTTGGCCGCAGCTTCTCCCAGAAAATCCCAGTTCTTTCCTTTTTTCAAACAATCCTCCCCAGCTGTTCTCCATCTCTCGGGGTTCAGCTGGTTGCCATTGCTTTGAATTATTGACACTGCTGGCAGCCGCCCTCTTCATTTGCAGCTCCTCTGGCATTCCCCCAAGGCCAGCTTTTAGAGAGCTGGTGTGGGGTTTTCTTTTTTTGATCGCCCAGAAATCCCACTGGAGCAGCAGTGCAACACAAGCAAGGATTTTGTCCAGAGCGGCAGGGAGCCTTCAGTGTGTTTCTGGCTCCTGGCCTCTCATTAATGTCAGGAAGCTCAATTTACTGGCAGTGTCTTGAGGCCGGCCTGTCTCCCTTTGACCAGGACAGGCTGATTGGGACTTAATTTGTTTTTGTTTCTAATAACCAGAAGGAAAAGCAGAAGAAAGATGGGAGGAGAGGGAAACACAAGGTGTCTCCTGTAAGAGCAAAAAGACTTCATTTGATCTGTATTTGAGGCTGAAATGCGAGACTTAGACCTTGGACCAGAATGCCTCTTTTACTTCTTCTTCCTCTTCTTCTCATTTTCACAGCATCTTCTGCTTCTTCTATTCATTTATATACCTCCTTTCTAACAATAATGGGACTCAAATCAGCTTACAACATATTGAAAAACAATACAGTCAGCCCACGCCATACATAAGTTTCCCTTACACAGTTTTCAGCTTACACTGAAACTGCAGTACAATTGAATGAATGGTGCACATACAAAAGGCTGAGGTTTAGAGAGTCTCAATTACCCAGGGTCACCCAGTGGGTTTACATGGCTAAGCCAGGATTTGAACCCTGATCTCAAGAGTCATAGTCCAAGGCTCAAACCTCTACATGATGCTGGCTCTCATGTGCATGATTTTGTAATTTAAAAATATCATTTTAATTTTGCTAGTTGTCTATGTCACAACTATTGCCATTAAATTCAGTGATATATTGGAAATACAATTTATGAGTAATATTAATACAAGAAACATGACTAAGGATTCAGTATGATGTGGTAATGGAGGAGATCAAGTTACTGCACCTGATGACACCAACCCTAGTGATGTTCCTGTTCTGGGCACAAGAAAGTTTTAACTCTCTGGCAGAAGGAGAGCAAAGACAGAGCCATCTTGGCTTTTCTAGGGAGGGAGTTCCAAAGTCTGGGAACAGCCACCAAGAAGACCCTCTCCTTTGTTCCCACTAAACCAGCCTGAGAAAATCGTGGGATAGGGAGAAAGACCTCTCCAGAAGATCTTAAAGCTCTAATGAGCTCATAAGGGAAGATATGGTCTTTCAAATAGCCTGGACCTAAGCCTACTTTTCCAAAAATTCAGTGCCCCACTGAGATTAGGTTGGCATGCTTTTCAATATTCTCTTCTTTCACATCTGCTGATGCGCTGATACTGATTTCTAATGCAATCTGTATTTCTTCTCTTCTTATTTTAAAAGATTTTTACCCATCTTTTTCTCTCCCCAAGGCAGCATACAATGCTATTAAAACAGTAAACTCGGATTTTAAAACTCTGCTGATAAATAATAACCACAGTCAGAAGTAAGCACTGAAAAAGAAAAGCCAGTAATTGGCAAAAAACGGAGGAATGTTAGATTCTGTTAACCCCAAATGCCTCTCAAAATAATAAAATACTTTAACTAAACATCTAAATCTGAACAGCAAGACAATCAAAACCTTCTGCGGAAGACAGAGTCACAGCCTGGGGGCTACAACAGAGAGACCCTGTCTCATGTAATTTCTCATCAGAGATGGAGCCAAGCCTGAAATATTTAGCTAACTGTATGGGTAGATTGTTAGGAAAGCAATCAGCCTTACCTTTAAGAGCCCCTTGTCAAAACCATTATTTGGAGAATTGTGTTCAGAACAAAATAGGAACCATTAAAGAGAAGTTGATTTCACATCAACTCATTTCGTAGGTGATGCTTGAGGAAAGTTCTGCAGATACCATGGACTGCCAAAAAGACAAATAAATGGATCCTAATGCAAATCAAGGATGAACTTTCCCTAAAAGCCGAGATGACTAAACTGAGACTGTCATTACGGATGGCTTGACTCAGTCAAAGAAGCCAAATGCCAGAGTTTGAAAGATCTGAGCAGGGCTCTTGATGGTCTCCCATTCATAGAAGCACCATGGGTTAAAGCCAACTTAACGGTACATAACAACAACAACAAGGATGACAGTGTTCAACTCATATGTTCAACAGAACATGTCCCACTTAACATTTTAGCATGTATACAACAGAGATGACCAGCTCTGAGCAGTCATCTCTGCAGTCAAGAAATCAGAAGAAGGCTAGGACTTGGAAGGGCAGCTGTGAAGGCACAGGACAAGATTGTGAAGTGTAAAAGTATATCATTGAATACTAAGTTATATTGTCTATGCCATTGTATTTCCCATTTCTAGTTACAGTTGTGAAAGCTGGACAGTGAAGAAAGAAAACCAATTTGTTTGAGTTGTGGTGCTGAAGAACAGTGCTAAGGATACCGTGGACTGCTAAAAAGAAACAAACCAATGAATGTGTTCAAGACCAATAAATGGGTCCTTTTCTGGGAGAAAAGTGGCATAAAAATGAAGCAAATCAATAAAAATAAATAAATTAAAGAGCAAATCAGGCCTGAATTCCCTAGAAGACAAGATCATAGAAACATTGGTGTAAAATACACTACAGAAATAATGCAGTTTGAGTCCTATTTAACTTCCCTGGCTCAGTGCTAGGGAATTCTGGGAATTGTAGTTTTGTGAGACATTTAGCCTTCTCTGTCAGAGAGCTATGGTGTCACAAGGAACTACAGTTCCTAGGGTTCCCTAGCACTGAGCCAGGACAGTTCAAGCGGTACCAAACTGGATGATTTCTACAATGTGTTTTGAACCACAGAGTTGGAAGAGACCTCCGGCCAAGATGACTAAACTGAGGCTGTCATACTTTGGACATATCATGGGAAGGCATGAAAAGATGCAGAAAAGATTTTAAAAAGACATTAAAAGAGTAATGGTGCTAGAAAAGACAATAACGCTTGGTAACCATATTCCAGACTCCATCAAGGAAGCCACAGCTGCCCTGAGTCTGCAAGACCTGCGCAGGACTCTTGATGGTAAAGAGACTTGAAGGTCTCTCATTTATAGGGTGACTCTACACTGAAGTTGACTTGATCATTTAACAACAACAATCAAGTTAAAAGAATGAAAGTATATTCAAAAGGATGAAAAGCTACTAAAAACAGTTGCAAAGAATACAGCACCTACCCAGATTCAGATACAGTAGGCCATTACACTATGGACAATAGTGTGGTTTTTTTTTTGGGGGGGGACTTGTGGCCATGTTCTAGAAGAGTTTATTCCTGACGTTTCAGCAGCATCTGTGGCTGATATCACATAGCCTGAAAAACCCACAAAAAACTGGATGCTGGCCTTGAAAGCCTTCATCACTATGGACCAGATTCTATTCTAGGGTCACAAGGGCTGCACTGGCACTGCTGAAATAATCCAGTTTGTCCCCACTCAGTTCCGAGGCTCAGTTCTATGGAATTCTGGGAATGGTAGTTTGTTGTGGCTCTGGTGCAAAACTGGATTATTTCTGCAGTACAGATGCAACCAAGGTGACATTCTCAAAAGAGGAAACCACACTAGCATACAGAACAGCCATCTCCCATTCTGGTGCTCTCCGGATATCTGGGACAACAACTCCCACAGTCCCATACCATTACCCTGGCACCTGAGGCTGAAAGAAGTTACAGTCCATAATTTCTGGAGGACACCATTTTGGAGAAGGATGATTAAGAGCATAGTGCATCTTAAGAAATTGTGACAGACACACACACACATGTGCACCAATTACAATCCTACAACCAGTGGAAAGGTTTAAGCTATTATCTTCTGCCTGTGCTCCTCAGACAGTGTCCCATTTTTTAAAAGGCACCTCCTTCTTTTCTTCAGCGCTGCACCAACCTACTTAATAATGTTTAAAGTGCATGGATTTCGGGGAAATTAAAATGCAAATGAGCAGCAGCCAGCTTTCTGTTCAGCTGTGCAAGAGAAGGCATGCAGAAGCCCCAGTGGGCCCTAGCAGCCTACTCAAGAGTAGGCTGGCATAGCACTGCTGAGGCTTTAAGCAATCGCCCCCTCATTTTGTGGTGTTTTTCAGAGACCTCATTCGGAGCACGCCCTTCATAGAATCTCCCATTTTGAGCTCCGTGTTTTAGTGCCAGCTTGAAAAAACAGCAGAGGAGCAAAGGGAGCATCTTGAAAAATAAGGCATCATACAAAGCCAGGGGGTGGTTTTTGTACAGCTGTGGTGCTTCGTACGTCTCTTCCTTGCCATATGCTGGGAGTCTTCTCCCACATAAGTGGATCACAGTTTAATTGTGTGTGTGTGGGTGGGTGGGGGTGGGGGTGTGTTTATATATATGCTGTTACCCACCTTGATCCAACACAGGGAGAGGCGGGTTATAAATTATTATTATTATTATTATTATTATTATTATTATTATTATTATTATTATGCATTTTAATGTTTTTGTATTATTTTTAAATTGCATTGTTTTAAACTTGCTGTTCACCACCTGGAGTCCCTACATGGGGAGAAACAAGGAAATAAAGTCATCATCATCACCGCCAATTTATGCATCATTATGCAATTGATGGAGTGAATTGGGGTCAGGAATATAGCTACATGGGGTAGTAGTGGCAAAATAAAGGCATCACCTTTCCCATAATAATTATGCCCTCTCCCCAGGACAAGTTTCTTCAGCTCTTCAATTTCTGGCATATTAAAAGTTCAGCTGTGTGTACAGAAATACAATCTGGGCATCCAAAGAAAAGGGGCAGGCGGCAATACCAAAGGTATAGAAACAAAGCCAATGAGAGAGTTCCAAGGGTAGATTATTTTCTCAGTCTCACTTGCTGCAAGAAATTTGGGGAAGGGAAGAAAATTTCATTGGAGAGGACAGTGGCATCACTAGGGGAGTGCGGGAGGTGCGGACCACACTGGGTGACACCCCACAAGAGGTGTAAACCCCGCTGAGCAGCCCCCCACCTCCTGTGGCACACATTAGGGAGGAAGAGGGTCCAGCACACCTCACATAGCCCAGTGCTATTTTACTCATGGGTAAGGCATTGCCGGGCAAGAAGGAAGAAGGCCCAGCACACCCCACATTCCTGCCCGATGCCATTTTACTTATGAGTAAGCATCGCCAGGCAGGCAAGAAGAAGGCCCAGCATACCCCCACTTTCTTGCCTGGTGCCATTTTACTCACAAGTAATGCAGTGCCAGACAGGGAGGAAGAGGAGTCCCCCCCCAAACTCCACCTCCTCGCACTGTGTGACACCCCAGGATTTTATAGGGTGCAGCCACAGCAATTAAAAGTAGAATCGTAGTGCTATAATTGTATAGTGTGAAGGACCCTCTATCAATCATATCATCAATCACTTTATTTATATCCCGTTTTTCCCCCAAAAGTGTAACTTTCCCAATCTGTTTCCAGCCTTTTCCCAGCCTTGAGCTGCCAACCGATCACAGAACAATCTAGGACTGTGAAGGCGAACCCGTGGCACGCGGCGCAGTTTCGCCAGGCACGGGGGGCGAGGGAGAAGGTAGAACGGGCGCGTGCCTGTTCCGCCTCTTCCCTGCCATTTTCGGGCCTCCCGCTGTCTCTACAGCGGGAAGCCAGAAAATGGCGCCTGGGAGGAGGAGACAGAGGCGCATGCACGTCTGCCTCCTCTTCCCAGCCCTCTTCCCTCCTGGCTTCCCTTCGCTCCTCACAAAAGGGTTCTATGGAGTCTTTTCGCATGGAGCGAAGGCCGAGGAGGATGTGGCTGGGATGCGTGCCCAGCCGCCTCCTCCTCCTCTCGGCTTGCCTTTGCTCGCCGGGAAAAGGCTCTCCGGAGCCCTTTCCCGGCGAGCAAAGGAAGGGCGAGGGCCCTTTTGCCGGCCTCTGACGGCCCCAGGAGGGACCCTCAGGGGGGAGGAGCCAGAGGCTCCCTCCCTCTGAAAAGGGGGCGGGAGCCCCGCCCCCCGGAGGGCCGGACCCCAGCCCCCAGCCCCCATCCTGGTGGTAGGAGCCCCGCCCCCGGCACGCGACCTTAAAAAGGTTTGCCATCACAATCTTGCCTACGAAATACAAACTAGCCCCTATAATGCCACTAGACAGCTGTTAACATTTGGCCACGGTGCTAACAAGGATTCCATCTGCCTGGTGGCCGAGGCCAAACCCACGACAGCATGACTACAGCCTTCCCCGTGAAACTAAACAATGAGGAAAGAAATTTATTCATTTATTTATTTATTCAATTTATCCCCTGCCTTTCTCCCACTCAGGGACCCAAAATGGCTTACAATCATTTACAATAGAAGTTGGCTGAAATGTTATATTAAAAAAAAAGGCACAAAACAACAGAACTGTTAAAGCAGATGGTTCAAAATGGTTTAAAATACATTGAAAACATAATTTAAAAACATACAGGAGGAAAACACACCGCTATCAATACTATCCCACCATATGCTATGAAAAAAGAAGTCTACCCAAGGCCTGCCTAAATAAAAAGGCCTGAACCTGCTGGTGGAATGAGATCTGAGAGGGGACTAATCGGACTCCTGTGGAAATGAGTTCCACAGTTACGTCTATATATTAAAAGAAAAGAGTCAGCATTTCTTTCCTGGGCACATTGATCTTAGATCCATCTCTCGCCCCTTTTCACTTAGGTGGATATCTTTTTGCATCTCCCAGTTTCCACCACAACGTGTCCATTGGCTTGGCTTCCACTCCCTCCTTCCGTAGCAGTCCTGCACATAGGTACACACTTGCCAGGGCACCACACAACCTTGCCACAACACATCATGCCAAAGCCACAAAAGACATAAGTAACCTCCCTTCTGGCTGAGCGAGCCACAGCAGGGCCATCCACGTCTGGCAAAGGCCACAAACCACCCCATTCCCCCCATTCTCTTTGTGTTGCTTACCTTGTGCTGTTACATCCTGGCTGCTTGTTTGTGTTTTTGCCGTTTTTGCCGCACCGTCTGTGGCTTAAAGGATTTTCCCACAATAACCGGCAAATCCCTCTCCCCGAGTGACTAATAAGCTGCCGAACACTTGTTGTTCTTCAGCAGGTGCATGCAACGTTCCAGCGGTTTTGAGCTTGTTGCTGGCTTTGACATCAAGCTACAATTTTACAGCTCTGAAAGTATATATATATATTTCTCAATCAGGCCTTGTCCTCTCTCCCTTTCCCTCTCCCTCGCCAGTTCCCCTCTGACTAGGTTCAGTCTCATCAAGAACTTCAAATTTCAACTGCTTTCTTTATTATTTAAAAAAAACCTTTCTTCTCTCAGTTTTATTTGCATAAAATAATTTCTATCATTATCCCTTGAGAAAAACCACTTTCTGACTTCTATTAGGGAAAGTTCCTTCTCTTTAATGCATACTGGGAAGAAATTTAATCTAACTCTGTCTGAGACAGGGAGTTAAGGGCTTTGGGTTCTGTTCACAGATCTGCCACTGATTTAATAGAGAGCCTTATGCAAGTAAATTAGGCCATAATTAATTTCTTTTCCTTTCTCCCCTCCCTTCTTAAAGGAAAGGTGGCATGGATGGTCATCCTGTGAGCTAGTCAGCTTATCAGTAACATTTCTCTGTTGATTTAATTTATATCCCACTTTTCTCCTGATATGACACACAAAGTGGCTCACAGCATGTAGGCATCAGTTGACAACTGACCTGCACAAAGGTTTGGTCTGTTCCTCTGCTTTAACAATAGAAAAGGAGAGAAGGACACTGGGCACAGTGCCATCATGCCTTGGTCCCAGTGGCTGGTGAGAGGCCCTCCCTCCATACCAACTCCCACTACTATGGCCTTGGAGGGCCACTGCAGAGGAAGTGAAGAATAGACAGGCACAGCACCATCATCTCCTGGTCCTAGAAATGTAGGATACTACAGGGAAAATGAAATGCACAGATACATGATGAGTGACACTTGGATTGACAGCAATACATGCAAAAGGGGTCTAAAGGTCTTAGTGGATCACAACCTGAACATGAGCTATTAGTGTGAAATGGCAGCTAATAAAGCCAATATGATCCTAGACCAATAGGAGTGTAATGTCTAGATTGAAGGAAGTGATAGTACCACTCTACTCTTCTTTGGTCGGGCCACACCTGGACTACTGTGTCTAGTTCGGAGCACCACAGCTCAAGAAGGATATTGACAAGCTGGATCAGGGAAGGGTGAACAAAACGGTGACAGTTCTGGAAACCATAAAGCTGTATAAGTTTAGGGGGCTGGAGAAGAGAAGGTTAAGTGATGACACAATAGCCATGTCTAACTATTTGAGGGGAGATCATGTTGAGGATGGAGCAAACTTGTTTTCTGCTGTTCCAGAGAACAGGACATGGAACAATGGATGCAAGCTCCAGGAAAAGAGATTACGCCAAAATATTAGGAAGCACTTCCTGACAGTAAGAACTGTCCAAGAGTGGAACACGTTGCTTCAGAAAGTGGTGGAGTCTCCTTCTGTGGAGGTTTTTAAACAGAGTCTGGATGGCCAGCCATCAGGAGTGCTTTAATTGTGTCTTCCTTCATGGAAGAGTGTGATGAGGGTGGATGGCCCTTGGGGTTTCTTCCAGCTCTGTAATTATATGATTCAAGTGACTGGTAAGAGGGCCTCCATCCATACCAACTGCCACTGCTGTGGCCTTGGAGGGAGAGAAGAGCAGCCATTGTCCCTTGGTCCCAATGGCTGGTGGGAACCCCACACTCCCTATGGACTTAATCCCCTTCCTCATTTCCATTTTTTCTTCTTCTGTGTCCTGTCTTGTTTAGATTGTAAGCTTGAGGTCTGTCAAAGGAATGATTTGCAAGCTGCCTTTATGCCTGAAGGATGAGGCATGAATACTCTAAACAAACATATAAATAAATAAAGTGACTGTGGTCACTTGTTTGTGTCTGTAGAGCAAGCTGCACAGGGGCTGCTGAAAAAGTTGTCAGCCTAATGGAATGGAGAGCTTTGCATTTCTTTTTTTCTGTTTCACTGGAAAGGTTCCACAGCTGTATGACAGCATTGGTTGATAACTCCGCTTTTTAAAATTTTACAAAAAGAATACCATTTTCCCCCAGACATAGTCAGTGGCCAGGTGTAAAGGTACCCAGTTAGGTCTATGCATGTACAAACCAGAACTGGGTGCTTTCATTGTGATTTGATTTGCTGTAATTAACACTGTGGGCTCTCTGCTCAAAAAACGGTCATAATTATGCTCTTCAGATCATATATACATTTTTCACCTTTTACTAAAAAATATGGTTATAATTCCCTTTTATACAGTTTAAATAACATACTCTCCAACCATCCCATTTGGCAGGGACATTCCAAATAAATTCTCTGCCATCCCGCCTTTTCAGCTGTTTTTAAAATGCCCTGGTTTTGCTCTCTTCCTCCCATTCCCCCTCCCTTTGTCCTCTGCTTACTTCAGTTGCAACAAACTGAATTCAAAGTGCAAAAGTAGTTTGCATTCAATTAGGTCAATGGTGAGAAGACAACAGGAAGGGGCAGACTCTTGCCCTTCCGAGGAACTGCTGCAACCTTTCGTAGTTTGTTTTCCCTCATTATTAACATTTGCTACACTCTGACACTACTTCGCCGGATCTGTCTCAGTTTCCATCTATGAAATATCAGAGGCTATGAAGTTCTGCACTGAGAAAAATGCCACTTTTTCCTAAGCTCTGCAAATAACGTTGGGAGCCTGTTCCTCTATGGAACCAGTTGGATGTTCTTGTCCAGTGTGGAATGCCTGTCATCAGTTCAAGGTTGCAGAAACAGAATTGTGCACGTAGCATGATTTCACATGGATGTGCCTTGTGCATTCATTCGCACGTGTGGTATCTCAGTTCAGTTGATTGATTGATTGATTGATTGATTGAAATTTTATTTATATACCGCCGTTCCTATGATCATGGCGGTTTACAAAACAAAATGAAAATACAATACAGTACAGATTACAGATATAATACAATACAGATCACAGATTAAAAAATCAAAATCCCGCCTTCCCTTATGATACAACTCCACTCTCCTACCGCTATATCTCCCCTTGCCCCACACTACTCCAATGGGAGCCCCATTGTGCAATGTCAGCATGTAATATAAAGACTGGATAGTACAATCAAGCCATAACTCCTCAAACAGCAATCAAGGGCTGCCTCTACACTGCAGAAATAATCTGGATTGACACCATTTTAACTGCCATGGGTCAGTGGTATGGAATTATGGGAATGGTATTTTGTTGCGGCACCAGAATGGAGCCATGGCACTTAAAGTGGTATCAAGGTAAAGTGGTGTTATGTGGACGCCATAAACGTCAAGCATGAGGGTCATGTTAGCTAGTTTAGAAGTCGCCAGAGGGATGTGACTCAACCACACCTATCAAGAAAGGTAAGGAAAGCCTATCAAGAAACAATACATCATCCCAGGACAATATTTGTTCTTGTCTAGCAGGTCCTTCTGACTATCCAAAGCAGGAATCTGTCTGTTTGCATCCCAATTCTCACCTCAGAAGTCCCCACCCCTGAGTGATACCTTATACAATTTGGACTATTGGTCATGGGACACCTGGACCTTGCCCCAGGCTGAAATTCCCTTATAAAACCCCAAAAATTCCATTGTTCAGCAGACCAGCTGGTTTGAAGGCACCCACTCTGCCATTCGATTCTCCACTAGATCCTACTTGTCATTGACCCTCTGAGCAACTGAGTCCCACTACCCATCCAACAAGCCGTATCTACAGAAGCAGCATCGCTACTGGTAAATACCTCTGTTAGTGAAGCCTCAATCCTATTCCACTCTAACTCTTTTGATTCTTCGTTTCTTGTGCACTTGTGTGAAAGTGTGATTTCTGTGTGTGTGTTTAATTCCCTTAATCAAATGTAGTTCCTACAGAATCTCGCCTCCGCCTTTCTTTGCCTCTGACCTTCATAAACATAGACAGACTCCAAGGCCAAGTAACCCAGCTGTAATTGAGCTAACTTAATACTTCTCAAAGTTCTAGGTTACAACTCAAAGGTCTCCAACCCCATTCTTCATACAGGAAGACCCCATCCAAGCACTCCAGACAGATGGCCATCCAGCCTCTGTTTAAAAATCTCCAAAGAAGGAGGACTGCACCACTCTCTGGGGCAGCATCATCCACTGCTGAACAGCTATTAGCATCAAGAAGTTCTTCCTAATGTTTAGGTGGAATGGCTTTTCCTCTAGTTTGCAACCATTGCTTTGTGTCCTAGTCAGACAGCAGAACACTGGCTTGCTCCATTCTCAAAATGACCTCCCTTCAAATATTTAAGACAGGTTTATCATGTCACCTCTTAACCCTCTCTTGCTCAGGCTAAACATACCCAGCTCCCTAAAATCAAGATGCTATGGTTATTCCTTTGCATTTAATTTAGGGAGATGGTATAAGGACCATATAATCTAGCCTACTTCCTTCCAAGAGTAAAGTGGATGCAGAGCAGAATGGAAAGTGTGCCCTGGTACCACAACAACTGAGAAGAAAGAGGAAGCTAATTCTATAAATAGATACTCTGGAGAGAACACACACAAAAATTGTCACATCCGCTCGCCGCTTTGACCATGTTTCTCCTCTTTTCTCCTCCCTTCATTGGCTCCCCTTCCCCTTCCTCATCCGGTACAAGCTTTTGTTATTGACTTTCAAAGCCCTCCATGGATTGGCCCCTCCTTACTTATCTGACCTTCTTTCTCCTTACATTCCTACTTGCACCCTCCGCTCTTTTAGTCAAGGTCTCCTGTCACAGTGTAGGACTACCACTGGCCCCTCCCGAATTCGTCCCTTCTTGCTTGCTGCCCCTTACTCCTGGAACCTTCTTCCCCCACATGCACACCTCATCACTTCTCTACCCAGTTTCAAAACTGAGTTAAAGACTATATTGTTTAGAGAAGCATTCCCAGAAGTGAGCCCCTCTCTGACCCAGGAAGCCTCCTTTTAACCATCCATTAAGAAGCCAAGCCCTTCCTCCAGTCCATCTGCCTTGGTCCAGGCCTCGGAGGTGGAGAAGAACTGCTGGACCTGATCCCATTCCCCACCACCACTCCCTTCTCCTTTTGTGTCGTGTCTTTTAGATTGTAAGCCTGAGGGCAGGGAACCGTCCAATTAAAAAGATTGTATGTACAGCGCTGTGTAAATTTACAGCACTTTATAAATAAAGATAATAATAATAATAATAATAATAATAATAATAATAATAATAATAATAGGAAATCTAAAACAATCCTAGAGTATTTCATGTTGCAGTAATAAATCAATTAATCCTTTCTTTTAGCCTGGAGAAACTGGAGAATTTGCACCCTTGTCTCCCACCTGGAAATGACCCAGAAAAAAATGGAGACTCAGGCCCTGGCTCTGAGATTTGACCATGGACAAATATTGCCTTCTGCCAGTTGACTTCTTAAGGTCAAGAAGCAAAAATATTTTTTTCAGCATGTGTTTGAAAAGTAACTTTTGCATTATGCATTTTTCTACTCCCGTGCCCCATTTTCAAAGAGAAGCACACAAAAGGAAATATAAAACAACCCTAGAGGTATCCAGTTGTTTGGCCACCTGATGGGTGAAAGTATGTTAGCAAACTAACACAGAGAAACATATACAGCTCTGTTTAAAACTACAGAGAACAGCCCAAGGAAAAAGGGAGTACTTATAAACACAGCTTGAAAAAAAGCCAGGCCCACCAGGAAAATTCATTCTATGATCTTTCAAGTCAGCCTAGCACAAATCAATGCAATATCTGAGATCAACTTTTAAATTGATTATGATTCATAGGAAGTCTATTTAGTTAATTAGCTCAAAGTATGCTTTTTCATCCCTGATGCATTTTGAAGGGGAAACATGCCACGGCCCCGATTTGGCCTTTGCAGAGCGCAAAAAGGAGCTGCAAAAAGTGGCTCCTTTTTGAACCTGCAAAGGGTGTGATAGCCAAGGCACCGTGGCTTTATGGCTCTCCTTTGTACTGCTCTCCAAAGGAGCACCATGACGCCATGTGCCATGTGGTGCAGCGTGCGGCGTCATGCTGCCTGGGGCAGAGCTGGGGCATGCATCATATGGACATTACACCCCAACTCCACCCCCAACCTGGCCTTTTCCACCAGTTTGCACAGCCCCTAAGTCCAGATATTGAGGCCCGAATGGCACCTGGGGCCCGTCCACATTAAAGAATTAGAGCACTGTGATTCCACTTTAATTGTCTTTGTTCCATCCTATGGAAACCTGGTATTTGTAGTTTGGGGAGGCAATAGAGTGCTATGAGTAAAAATCCTAAATGCTCCCCCCTACACTGTAAATTCCAGGATTCCACAGGACAGAAACATGGCAGTCAAAGTGGAATAATAGCACTATAATTCTGCTGTGAGAAGAGGCCTTAAAGCTATTAGGGCTCAACTTTTAAGCACCTACAGGACTCTCATGCCTTACCAAATAAATCCTGGCATTCCATGGGATGTAGCCATGGCACTTAAAGTGGAATCATAGTGCCATAATTATGAAAAAGGGGCCTAATGCATGTAATTGAAAGATACTTGGGGGGAGAGTTAGGTTTAAAAAAATCTTTCTTAAGTTTTAGGAAATCCTATGGAGAGAATCCTTGGCTGAAGAGGATTTCCAGTTCAGGATTTATCATGTGCCAAATTTATGCATGAGTTTTGTTTTGTGCAGGAATACCCTTTCTGTGCAGGAAACAGCATCTTTCATGCAAACTTTTAAGAATTAAAACCGGTATGTGATTCTTACATTGTTTATCACTCACTGCCTTACCAAGTAATGCTGTGCACATTTCCCCCTTTAGAGATGGAAAGAATATGCAAAAATATTCAAAAAGGTTTTTTTTTAAAAAAAAAACCCATATTGTTAAAAATGTCCCGGACTGAGGAAAATCTTGGCAATTCATCCCTGATTCTGTGGGAAATTTGCATGTGGTTGTTTTGAGCAGAAAACAGTATTTTCTTTGCAGGAAGCAGCATTTCCTGTGTGGAAAATAATATTTTAACAGAAATATCAATTCCTGTACAGAAAATGCAATTTTCTGTGTAGGAAATGCTATAGCTGGGCATTTATTCAGTATGAGATTTGCAGGAAGTTGAATTGCATAGATAACAGCATTTTCTGTGCAGAAAACTGAATTAGCTACATGGGAATGAATATTTCTGCATTGAAATATTATTTTCTACACAGAAGATACTGTGTCCTGTGCAGAAAATGCTTTTTTTTTCTGGTGCAAAACAACTGCATTCAAATTTTGCACAGAATATGTTCCGAGTTGCGAATAACTCTTGAAAATAGTGTGGTTTTCAAAGACTTCCTTCCAGCGGGCAGAGAACTGCTGAAATTACTTGTTGCTACCTTTGAGAAGAAATGTAATGAAGAATACATCCCTATTACTTTTAAGCAAGACTCAGTTTCCAAAATTGGGGTCAGATTGTGTAACATTTTACTGTTCAGGATTAGAAAGCTCCTTTTCCAAAATGAATAGTGGGATTTTTCAGGATAGATTTTCAAGACTGTGTGTCTGATGTGAGTTTTTGCACCAATGTGAAGATGCTGAAAAGATGCCAATTATACCATATTTGTGGCTGGGCCACCATCTACTTGGACTAAAAGTGCCAGCATTTGGAAACACCCTTGCTTTTATAGAATATTTTAGTGTCTTCTGTCTGATGTTTTGTATGGCATTCAGGGCCCAAATGTTTTCACTGTCAAAGGCAAAAGAGAGCACTGTTCTGTTCTGTGTTTCTCTCAGGTTCCATATGTGAGACCTGGATTTATTTCCCCTATGAAAGCAAGCTTTGTCAGCCCTGCCTAAGGTTTTTTAAGGTCCAGGGTAGAGTCCGCTTTCTTTCAGGAAGATGCAAACATGTCCATCATGGAATCTCTCCAGTCTTTCTTTCTGTCTCCCTCCTTCCCATTTTCCTTCCTTCCTTGGTGTGTCTTTCACCCTCCCCTGCACAACTCTTTGTTTTTCTGTTTTCCAAAGACTGACATACTTCTGGGAATGGCAGTGAGCCTACTGCTAGCTCCCCCTGAAGCCCGACTTGCTTGATCGTAAGACCTCTCTGAAGCACAAAGGTGAGGTTTTGCTACTGTTGTTCAATGTGGAGCTTGTCAGAACCATTCAGCATAAGAAACTGCCAGCCAGCAGCTGCCTCTGTGCTGTGTTCTGCAGAAAACTGAGTAAAGAGATGACCTCTTACCCTTCACTGTTTCTCCAAATCTCAGAAATCATCTCCCTCTGTACCTCTTTTCCACTCCATTTTTCTCACTTTTCTCATCTCTTCGGCCCCATTCCAACTGGCTTATAAAGCAGATCAAGACTTGGATTATGGGGGCATTGTTCCCATTTGAGCGCGCATTCGATCCTCATTACACCGATTTCGTTCCCATTGGAATTCAGACCTGATCCCCATGTAATCGATTTTTCCAGGGAAAACCCGAATTGGGGGTGTGTGTCAAACCCAGGTTAATTTGACTGCATTTTTCCAGAGGTTTTTCTTGCACCTCCAGTGTCCAATCCGGGGCAAATGAATGGGAACAACATGGGTGTCTGATTCGGGAACTTGGGGATGGGAGGAACAGTGCTCAAGGGGCTGGCCTGGGGGTGTCACCCACTTTGTTCTCTTTCCTCATTACCGGTGCCATTTAACCCCCATTCGCATAGCCTTTCCCCCGGTGGGAAGCAGGGTAAAGTGATCGCATGTATAGACAATTTTTTAAATTAAGCTGAATTAAATGAGTGCAAACTACTTCTGCAGTTTGAAACAGTTTGAGACAACTGAAGTAAACTGAAGTATGAAACTAGTGCAACACAGAAACATTCCTGCACAGACAAAGAAGGTTTCAAAAATGGTGCTTTGCCAAGAAATAAGGGGAGAGTCTCCAGGATGGCGGGAAGAGGTCTGTGAGTAGTAATGTGCCACCCATATAGGACTTACATAGTACCTGATAATGTGAATCTATCTGCATGGGGCATCCATACCACCGATAATTCACATCCTTCAGGATATAATGGGGCGTGAGGGGGATGTAGGAAAGTGGGAGGAGGAGAAAGAAAGTGGGACATTTTAAAAGCAGCTGAAAAAAAATGGAAAGAATTAATTGGGACCATCCCTGCCAAATTGGGACAGTTGCCTGTTTGAACCCCATCCCGCTCTCCAAATCTCAATACTGCCACTGTTGGAAAACCATCTTCCTCTTTCTCTCATTGCCTCTTGTTGTTTGTCGAGTTCTCTTCCCCTCCCTTCTGCTCACGACAATTATGATTCAGCTTCCATTTACACATTTCTCAGCCTGCTGTCTCCTTTCAGTTCCCTTTTTTGGTGCTGATGAGGAGCAGGCTATAAGAAGAACAAAAATAACTCAATCAATTTTTAAAAGGCCTTACGAACAAAGCTTGCATGAGTTACACACTCTCCATGGATCTGCAAGAATGGAAAATAAATAAGGCTCTCTGTCCACATGGACCGTGACCGTTCCCCGATTCTCTCTTTCCTGACTCATGCTGAGCTGCATAAAATTTTGCTCAGTTGGAGTACCTGAGCACTCAAATACTGAAGCTTGGGAACTTTAGGAAAGTTCCTTTTTTAAATTACAGCTCCCATAATCTCCAAGCCAGCAGAATCCTGAGCTGTGCTTTTTGTTCATATGCACAGATCAGAGTTGGGTTCTTGCTAAGTCCAAGCTGGCCCACACTGTCTGCAATGAAAATGTTGGTGACAAATGTGCAAGCTCTCCTTTGATATTAAAATTAAGCCATCAAAAATGATATCTACAGTGCACCCATGCCATACACAGCAGGCCATACCTGGCTTTCAGCCACGCAGTGGAAGTAGCAATGCTGTGTGTGCCCATGGCGTGCACATTGTACCATGCCACATGCACGAGCCCCATTGTTTCCAATGGGGCGAGCATACATAGTATTTTCCTTACATGGGGGGGGGGGAGCCTTTCCAGAATGGATCCCCATGTAAGGAAAGGGCTGACTTTATTGTCAACTTTGGACTAAAAGTTGGGAGGGAGTTAGACCCCACCCGAAAATCACTGTGGTTATAAAAGTATGATCTTTCTTTATATTCTCAGGCTGCTTGTCACACTGCAGGATTAATGCAGTTTAATATTGCTTTAACTATCATATCTAATGGAATCCTGGGATTTGTAGTTTGTTGTGGCCCCAGAGCTGTCTATCAGATAAAGCTAAATAACTCACAAAACTACAGACCCCAGAATTCCACAGCATTGAGCCGTGGCAGTTAAAGTGGTATCAAACGGAATTAATTCTGCAGTGCAGATGCAGCCTGAGTTTGAGCTGGGGCCGTCAGCTAGCATGGTCAAGTATGCATGGTCAAAACAGAAGCAATGCATTGGCAAAATGAAAGACAGGACAAGACACTCATTTGAATAAAAGCGGCATCTGTCAATTTAGATATAGAAATGAAAATTTCAACATACAAGAATACCTTGGTTAATGAAGTAGAAGTGTTCCTGGGCATTAGTTCTTTAACAGAAAAATGTATTACCAGAGGCAGAAATGAAATGGGGGGGGGGGGATAAAGATAGCTTCCTACACCACAAAACAGAAGTCCAGTTGAACATGTATTTGGAAAGCTTTCCCCTCTGTGATTCTATGAACTGATAATATGTGCACATGTAATGAAACAACCAGGTCAAATAAGCATATAACAACATTTTGAACCTTCTAGAGAAAACCTGAGAGCTTCTTCCAAAATGCATCCAGGATGATTTTTTTTTGCCACCATCCTCCATGTATTATTTCCATTTTGGTGGCCAAATGTAAAGATCTATGCTCTTTCTTTCTTTCTTTCTTTTTAAAAACATCTTAGGGGTAGCTGGTGAGGCAGGTTTATCTGCTTTGCTGTTATGGAAGCTGCCTTGAGTCCCAGCCTGGGAGAAAGGTGGCATATAAAATAAACAAATAAATCCCACTTTTCCCTCTGTTCTCTGTTCACACACATGCTCAATAAAGGATGCTGGAGGCAGCTGCTGTTCTCCTGGCATGTTGCAGGCCGCTATACTAAGCTACAGTATCCTAAAGAGAGAGCCAATGACCTGGGACTTTACTATTTGGAGTTTCTACCTCCAATAAATGTAAAAAAAAAATTTTGTTGTTGTTAATGGGACTGTATTTCACATGCTTTCCCAAAACAACACCTAAAATTTCCCTAATGCAAAAACATGGAGACTTCTCTTGAGAGATGTAATGTTCTCTGCCTAACAAAGGATGGAGGCATCTGTGACCTCACAAAGGATGGAAGCTTCTGGGATCTCAGAAGATGTACCTTTTTTGCATTGCTAATGGAATTCAGATTTTATCTCCTGGATTTTGGAAGGCTTTGTTCCCAGGGCCACATGGCCAGAAGGAAGAGGGGCCTGCTTGCATAAATATCACTCCAAAAAACAACACACCACCAGCACCTTAAGAAAATGCAAGCCTGTGACTAACATTGGTACTTTATAGGTTTTTTTTCTTCCTATTTGATTCCTAACCCTTTGCCTGGTGAAGAAGCCAGTGGAACTTCAAAAGCTTGCATCATGTTTTTTATGTTCAAACCACTACACCATGGTGGCTCTTTGCTAACTGAGGCTGCTGCCACACTGCAGAAATGATAGTGTTTGACAAATCTTCAGCTTCAGAGCTATGTAATTCTGGAATTTATAGTTTTGTTAGCCTTCCCTGTGAGAGAGCTCTGGTGCCCCACCAAACTACAAATCCCAGAAATCAACAGCACTGAGCCATGGAAGTTAAAGTGATGTCAAACTGCTTTATTTCTGCAGTGTGGCTGCAGCCTGACATATCCATGTTTAAAAAGGAATTTAACACATCTGAACATGGCGGGTCAACAGTAACCAGAGGACCTTCCTCTCTGCTGTTCAATCTGGTCTCCAGGTGTTCACTGTTGATGGACAACTTCCGTATAATTGCTCTATCGCCTGATAGCTCTTTTTCTTTGAACCAGACTCAGGGTGCATCTACACTGTAGTGATAATTCATTTTGACACCACATTAATTGCCATGGCTCCATTCTACTGAATCTTGGGATTTGTAGTTTTGTGAGGTACTAACACTTTTTGGCAGAGGATAAAGCCCATGCAAAATCATAAATCCATACAATGGTGCAACAACATTTAAAGTAGTGTCAAACTGCATTGTTTCTACAGCGCAGATACACCCTTGGACTGGACACAGTCATTCAGCTAAATGGTGCCTTTAAACAAGATGGTGCTTTTCAAAAAGAAGATCTTCCTTCTATGTTGGGATGGGCAAAGAGTGACCCATGGGTCACATGCAGCAATAACAATGCCAAGTACAGTTCTGTATCACTTTCTAGTGAACTCAGTACTTTCTAAGCAGTTTACAATCTGTAACCCAGTTGCCTCCAACAAGGTGCGTACTCATTTTACCAATTTATGAAAGGATGGAAGACTAAGGGGCTTTACAGATTGCCCCTAAGGGGTGGCATGCAGCCATCCCTTTCCTGACCATATCAGGGCTGTGGTAACCTCATGCCACGGCCTTGATCTGTCCTCTGGAAAGCACAAAAAGGAGCCGCAAAAGCTGCTCCTTTTTGCGCCCTCTTAGGGGTGCCATAGCCACTGCGGCACAGTTTATGATGCCCCTTTGGCGCTGCATCATGTGGATGCGACACTAGAGGTGCATCAACATGACACATGCATGTGGACCATCGCACACCGAAATGGCATTATGGGGGTGGAGTTAGGGTGTCCAGCATGAGGACATTGCACCCTGACTCCGTCCACAGGCCAGCACTTTCTGCTGGTGTGAGCCCTGGGATCAAACTCAAAACCTTGTGGCTGCAGGACCGGTATTTAATTGCAGTGATCCGGTACAGACGGACAGAAAGCGCCAACATTAGAGTTTGGGAGCATGCTCCTGAACCCTAGAGCATGGTGGCAGTGCCATCATGGCAGCCTCCTGTCCACACAGCAGGCAGCCACAGAGTCTACTGCAGCACTGACTCAGGGCAAAGACTGGCGGCATGGAGTTGCCTGTCTGTCAAACCCCTGTGCCATCAGGGCTCCCTTCAGCCCTAACCTAAAACCCAAGAATCAAACTCGGTGAAAAATCATGTCATCATACCCCAAATACCACCAAAAGAGGCCATTTGGCTTGAAACACTTTCCCAATGTATCTATGTCTCTTTTGAGAAATTGGCTGAAAAGCAGTGGGGGAAAAACAGGGAGTGACTTTTGGTTACTTTCCAGTCACATTTTGGCCTATTTTCAACTGAAAATATGGATGTTTGGCCAGCTAGGAGAGAAAATTGAAAATCAGCCTGTTCCACAGATGCCCACCCGTGTCCTATGTGGATTGGACATACGGCTACCTTATTGCAGCCTCTGGCATTTAAAGACGTAGCCCTTTCTTGCCTCTGGGCAGAGGACCCGGATGAGATATGCCTCTCCTTCTGTTGCCCAAGGGGTAGACTATCTGTCATGCCTTGTGGCTATTTTATCTTTCCTTCTTTTGATGTGAGTGAACTCTACCTTTGGGGCAAGATCCCTTCATATGTGAGGTATACCATGAAATGCAAGCATAATGCTGACATTATCAAGGTTAGATGCCATTCACTGACACACAACAATGTGTTGTTGTAGCTGAATTTTTTTTTCAAGTGATCATAACTGAGTTAATGTCCTGCTGTATTATAAATGCAATTTGGGCTGTTGGGCTTGTTTGTTTGGGGGAACCACTTTGAGCACAAAGATATTATGGGAAAATATGGGATTAAAAATGAATGCACAATGACTACTAGACTGAAATGCTTGGACTGTGCGGTTTCCATCAGATGAGCTGCTGTTGTCGAGGGGAACACCACGGCAGTGCAGAAAGCTAGCTTGCATCCTTACCACCGGGACCCAGGTCCACAGCATAATTACGGATGTTATTCTCCACTAATTTTCTTCCCCAGCGAGCAATTTCAGCAATTTTCTCCTCTTTGCAAGGAAATCCTTGAAATCTTTGAAAACCAGAGTTCGAGCAAAAGAATCACATATGGTTAGTTTCCACAAAATAGAGCATTTTCCTGCACAGAGATAGGCTGCATATTCTATGCACAACGGAACATGCAAAATACCCCACTCTTTCCCCAGCAGAAGATGTTGGCCAGAATCCTGTTGGGCAGTTATAGCTGCGTAACCTAGGAGTTTATCGTATGCACTTTTCAGCCCGATCCAGACACGGGATGGGATCAGGCTTGAATGGAAGGAAATGGGTTTTATCGCACACAAAATTACTGCTGCGTTGCCACCCGACCATCACCTGTCCTCCAGCTCTGTTTCTCCCTGTGATTTTGCTACCACTTAAGCTTTCTGTACCACCAAAATCGGCCAACAGAGCATGACTGAGGGACAGGTCATGGTCAGGCGGCAGCGCAACCACAATTTTGTGTGCGATAAAACCCGTTTTCCCCTGTTCCAGCCCGATCCTGTCCCATGCACTGATTGGGCTGAAAATTGCATGCGATAAAATCCCTAGAGTTACTCACGTGTGACTGTTTCATATTTACAATCCCTACATAGCCCCTAGTA
>NC_056525.1:5814327-5827730 GCF_019175285.1 Sceloporus undulatus | reverse complement strand
GGGGGGCATGGAGACGCACTATCTACGATGCTGCAGCCTTTTTCGAAAGGTCATGCCCAATGAGTCTCGAAGAGAAACGTCAACACAGAAAGAACCATAACCCGGAAACATCACCCGAGGAAACTTTCTGCTGTGCTTTCTGCAAACGGACTTGTTTATCTCAGATTGGCCTTTTTAGTCATCAACGCGCTTTTAGAAAGCGCGGGATGAGTCCTTCCTGAATCTTGGTTTGCGAAGAAAAGCCAGAGAGAGAGACTCATAAATTGTAATTCCTGTATATCACTGAAGGTCATGGCAATAGTTGTGACAGAAACAACTAGCAAAATTATTATTATTATTATTATTTCTTAGATCCTACCTTTCTCCCATAAATTATACAGTGGAACCTTATCTTACATGGGGATCAATTCTGGACCACCACCACCCCGCATAAGGCGAAAGACACGTATGCTCGAGCCCCATTGAATATAATATGGTGCAGGAACACTGTACCTTTAAATTATAATATCATAAGTCCAGCCTAAGTGTATTTACATGTACATAATTTCATGTGGTTAAACTGACAGTTAGTTGTCAGCAGATTTAAGTGTCATGAGACCATAGAGAACCAAACTTCATCTTTTCCTGACTAGATATGCTGTTTGTTGAACACCTTAGTCAACTTCTGCAAAAGTTGACACTGAAGTTTCTGTTTGGCCAGATGTGATGTTTTAAAGAAAATTTAAAGAGTGTGTGTGTGTGTATATATATATTAATAATTTTTATTATTAAAATACACTCTATACAAAAAAAACACTAATAACTTTACATGTCCATAAATCAAAAATAACAGTTAATTAAAACAAACTTGACAAAAACAAAAAACAAAACAGGCAACAAAACAAAACAAAACTACAAACATCTCCTAACAACTAAACAATAACATAAAATCTTCCTTCCCTTCCTTTGAGCTAAATATTTATACTGCATTATTTACTTGACTTTCCTTTAACTCCTCTTACGACTCTTTAATCTTGTTTATGGAATATCTTTCCATTCTCCCTTTATACATATTTAAATATATATTTATATATCTATTTACTTTCTATTATACTTCACATAATATCCTATTACTTTTAATTAATATCTATTTGTACATATATTCCAATAAATTTCTTATTTTTTTTTGACAATTATCAGTATTTCATCTAACATCTTATCTCTAAAGAGTATATATATATATTTTAAAATAATTTAAAGATTTTAACCTATATATATATATATATATATATATATATATTATAAACCTCTCCCTTCTCCTCCTACTGAGCCTTGCTCTATGTATAGCATTTCTTCCGCTGAGCTCCAGCCTGTCCCTCCTCTTCCTCTGCCCTCCTATGCCTTTTCTGTTTCTGGGGAAGTCCTGTCCCCGGGAGTCTATCTCTGGGGAAGTCGCACCTCTGGAAGTCCTTCCCACACCGACACCGGGTGATACCCAGTGCGGGAATGCCACTGAGTTGGGCACTTGGTATCTAAAAGGTTCGCCATCACTGTTATGGGGATACAACCCATGGGAGTTGGGGGGAATTGATCCCTGACCCCCATGTCATTGCTCATCTCTGAGAGACAGACCGCTGTGAAATCAGATCTAGAAGTTGTGCCTTGGTCAAAACCCACAGGACCAAGCCTGCAGTCAGGACAAAGCAGGAAAGACACCTGATCCAAACATGACGTTTGAAACTCTTCCTGTTAGGAAAAATCACTTACTGTTGAGCACATTCATATACATGTACTTATTGTTGTTTTGTGGCTTTGAGTAATTTACGACTTGTGACAAAACTAATGTGAATCTATCACAAAGGTTTCTGGGGCTGAGAGTGCATGACTTGTCTAAGGTCACCCAGTGGGTTTTCATGGCCAAGTAGAAAATCAAACACTGATCTCCAGCGTTGTAGTCTAATGCTCAAACCACTACACCACACTGGCTCTATACATGTATACATAAGTCAAAGGTGTTTTACTGACAGAGAATAACTGTGCCCTCTGTCAATAAGTGAGATTCCCAAAGGCGAATCAAGACAAGCCAAACAGAACTTTTCCATAATCAAATATTTGATTATTTTTATATTGCAGCATTTTTGCAAAAGTAAAAGCAAAACTGTAATGTGTACATGAGCAATATTGAAATGGGTTTCTTTCAGGCAAAGCTCAGAACATCATTTTAAAAAGCTAACATTCTGGTATTAATATTACTCCCTTTTAATGATTCCTTCTTATTTCTAGCTGGGCAAAAAGAAATTTGTCACATTATTCCTTAGCTACACATTACTAATGCATTACTTTTAAATTGCTTTTATGAAGCATAAAAAGTACAAAATGTTTTTAATATATTCATTCATTCATTCATTCATTCATTCATATATTTGTTTTTATTTGCCATCCAGTTGACTTTGACTTATGCCAACCCTATGAACGAGAGACCTCCAAGTCACCCTGTCATCAACAGCTCTGCTTAGGTCTTGCAAACTCAGGGCCATGGCTTCCTTGATTGAAGCCATCCATTTGTACCTTGTTCTGGTTTCTATGGGGCCAAGTGTAAATGAACGTTGCAAAACAATTGCACTCTCAACTCTCGTACAGTTGGCCCTCCACATTTGCAGATTTGATTACTTGCAGTTTTGCTTAATATGTTCTCTCTAGGAATCTCTGGGTCTTCCAGTGCAACTCTGCCAGAAGATGACCATAGAGTTATGCTGGCATTTGTAGGTCCTCCAGCATGATTCTATGATCCACTTCTGGCAGAGATTGACCATAGAATTACACTCCATGGCTTTTTTGCATGGCTCAGTTTCATCATTGGCAACTGAAGAAGGCAAACGCCAAAACATTTTACCGAGCTCATTGACGCTGGTCAGAATCTGCTCCTGGAGTATTCTGGTCCCAGAGCTGACCTGGATTCCCCCTATTGCCTCTCCACTCCACAGCTGGTCAGCTGTCTATATGCAGTGCTCTCCTTCTGATCTCAACCATCAAGTAAAGCCCCTTTCCTAGGGTTTCTTCACCCATTGGGTCACATTGGGTCCTGGAACCAAACCCCAAGAGATACCAATGGCTTACTGTACCATCATATTGAATTTAACTTATCGCAGCCCTATGAATGATTGACTTCCAAGTCATACCTGTCCACCTGAGTTTTTCTACCTGTCACTCATTCTCCCTCTTTTACTACTGCCTTCCATTTTACCCGGCATTACAATCTTTTCTAGTGGGTCACCTCTTTTCAGGATATCCATGTTGTCCAAAGTACAACAGCCTGAGTTTTAGTTGTCTCTTCAGTTCTAATGAGAGTTTGGACTTTTCTCCAGAAGCCATATCCATTGTTCACACACATATGCACACAAACACACATACACATGCAAGGGAGTGTATGCCATTAAAGCTATATAATATATATAGCTAAACTCAATAAGTTGCCATCTCAAAAAGCAATTTAAGAAACAGTTAAACGTTTTATCTAGTTAACAGCAAGCACTGAGTTAAAACAGTTTAGAAAAGCGGAAAGCCCAACACTGCTCATTAAAAGAGCCTTCTACAGCAGCCACTTACTGGCCAAAAGTCTGCATGAATAATTCAGAACAATGCTAAAAGCCACTAGTACGCATAAGGAGAAAATGTTATTCATTCCGTTTAAAAGGGTGTGGGCCAATATAGTACATCATTCTTACACGGGGTAAAATTACACGCATGTAACTACATAATGGTTGCACTATAGCACTCTTCTGGTGAGTGTGAAGCGCTGTGCAAGTGACTGTATATCACATGGATTCTACCAGCTATCAGAGACTGAGATGGAAAATGTGATGGAAGATATGTCTTTAAAAACCACATATTTGAAATCATTAGGGAGTATTATGAGCAGCGTGTAGATGCAAGGGGACAAAATGAAGGTATTGCTCCCTTGAATACAAATTCTGCCACCACCAGCCTATGACATTTTCTTACAGGCTGCATCTGTACTGCAGAATTAATGCAGTTTTAATTGTCATGACTCAGTGTTATGGAATTCTGGGATCTGTAGTTTGTTGAGGCACCAGAGCTCTCTGACAGACCAGACTGAATAACTCATCAAACTATAAATCCAAGGATTCCACAGGATGGAGCCAGGACAGTGGGGTCAAGCTGCATTATTTCTGCAATGTGGCATGTCTCCCACACATTCCAGTCTGTCTGATAAATCACAAGACAGTTATCCTGAACTCACCAGAAGAGCCATTATGGAGTTACACGAGTGTAAATTTACCCTGTGTAAATATGATGTACAAGCCCGTGGTCACTGCAGATTGGAGTAACTGAAGTAAGCTGAATCTTCTTGGCAGCGTATAGGCAGACTTTGAAAGGTAAGCCCTCAACCTCAGGCTTGAACACTTAAGAAATCGAAACTCCATTTCAGTTTCTCCCATGTTTTAAATGGGTTTCAAAGCATTTTTCTACATCTCAAATTCTTTCTGTCGAGAATATGAAGAAATGAGAGAGTTAAATTCTTAACAGAAATCCATTTCTCTCCCTTCCCTAGCAGGTTATGTTCCTTCACGGTTTTATTCATGGTTTGTGCACTGCCTCCAAACACTTTCCTTTCCAAAAAGGGGGGAACATTTTGCTGCGTTTTTAAAAAACCAAAATCCACTCTGCAAAAGCATAGTCTCCCAAAGGGAGTTTAAAAGTGCATGAAAGCGAACCTTATTCTTTGCGTGTGGTTTGCCAAAAACCAGTTGAAGCACTGAATATTATGAAATATTAAATACCAGCCATTTCACCAAACTATATTCCTTTGCTGGTATAGAAAACACAGCATTTTAAAAAGTGTGCAGATGCCCAGTTTTGGCACCATTATAGACCCCCACTTTTTTTCTGTTGCATTACATAATATCCTGATTTTAAAATATTTCGCAGGAGCATACCCAGTACCTCCTTGAATCTTAAGTTTCATACTGGCAGAACTATTCTCAAATCCTTCCAACATTTCAGAGATGAAAATTGGGAGATATGTGGCCAAGCAACATCAGAGTGCAGTCAAGATGGCAAAAGTTATTAATGAGTAAAAACAGAGGAGTGAGGAGAGGCTGCAGCTGTTTGCTTTTGCCTGAGTCCCCTGGGATCTGGCTGGGATCTGGCAGAACAGATCCAGCCTGATCCTGGGTCAAAGGGGCCTTAAAGCAGGTCAAAATGACCTGCTATTTGCTGCGAAGGTGCATGGAAACTGGGCAGCAAACCCTAGCAGATCAGATAGCCCTGCATGCCCCATACCTTACTCCTCCATTGCCGCTGTCATCACATTTGACATGGAAATGGGGCAACTGCAGTCTTCTCACTAGTGGCAACTGAGTAGTAAGGTAAGGAGCACACAGTGGTAGCGGGTTTGTGGTCTGAGGGGTGGGTGGGTACATCAATATTATTCTTGAATATGACCAGCCATGGGTATCTGGCACACACATATTTATTGGATAAAGCCAAGAATTTCATTTTTAAAAAATCCCAGAACAGTTTCTAAACTGAAATGGGTATTTTTCCAAACGTCTTTTTGCAGCTTTTAATGCTGGTCACAATTTGATCTCTCACTCTGCAACCTGTTAGCTGTCCATAGTTGTGGGTTTAGTAAAGGTTCTCCCAGGGATTCACCTTTCCCCCAAATCAACTTATGGAATGTGTCTCTCACAAATATTTTCTCCTCTTTTCTCTTTGTCCTATGTGAAAACTCTTCAAACTTCTGCAGACCTGTCAGAGTTGGTCCTCACAGCCTGGCTCAGTTGCATTCTATTAAAAATGTCAGCTGCTTCAGGTCTTGCAAAATTCAGAACTACAGGCTCTCTGCTTAACTTTTGTCATAATGCTGAATCTCTTCCAAGGTACCGCATCGCATCATTACCTGAGAGATTCAATTCCTATGGGGTTTTCAGATGCTCCATCTCTTCAACATCGGCTCCTTCTTTTCTGCATGGCAGCTTCTCTTCTGATCAAAGTTGGCTTTGGAATCCCACTCCCGGTTGCGTCCTATGATCTCCTTCATTTAAATTGAAGCCTGTCTTAACTGAATTGGCATTATCATAACAAACAAACTCACAGTCTTTCCTGAGCCTGTTTTTAAATTCTCTTAGACTTCTTTTCTTAGCTCCCCCAGTTTGAGATGTTATTCACACAGTCTGCATGTGGATGGATCATATTCATATATATATCCCTGCAGTACAAGATTTCTAATACCTCCCAATCATTGCTGGGCTATACTTGCAGGCACATTTTCCTCTAAGAAAGCATTTCAAAATATGTTCTCTCATCTGCAGACATCAATTTTGTCATCTCTAGACTCCATCATTTCATTACCGTCTCATTCATAGAATCCTAGAGTTCGAAGAGACCCAAAAAAACATTTAGTTCAACTTACAGCCATTGCAGGAATCTACTCTAAAGAATCCCCAACCAGTTCCTGAGGTTCTGTTGCATGGATGTGTAGAAAAGTTCCTAGACCATGGATGAGGTTAGTTAGTTGGTTAGTTAGTTAGTTAGCTTATATCCCACCTTTTTTCCCACCACAGAATTCAGGGTAGTTCTAACAAGTTAAACTAAAAAGTACAACTTAAAACCTATTCATCCAGAAGAGCTTTTTTTAAAAAGAAATCAAACAATTCTGTTTAAAAATGCAAGCTTAAAACATTTTTTAAATAAAAACCCACATTTAATGCATAATAAAAAGATACCATAGTGGTTTGAATGCTGGAGACCAGTTTGATTCCCAGTCAGCCATGAAACCCTCAAATCGCATGCTCTTATCTTCAGGAGAAGGCAATGGCAAATCTCTGAACAAATCTTGCCAAGAAAACCCCATGATAGGTTCAACTTAGGGTTGCCAAAAGTTAGAAATGAGTTGAAGGTACACCACCACCACCACCACCACAACCCATTAAAAGCCCAGTCTCATAAGAGGTATCGGTGCAATGCACAATTGCCCACCCTTTCTATATAGGCATCCTATATCTCCTTGTTCAATTGCCTTGGAGGCTGGTGGATTCTCCTGTTTTGGAGGTCTTTCAACAGAAGTTGGATGGCCGCCTCTCATGAGTGCTGTGTATTTTTGCAGGACTGGGCATTGTACTTAATAGCACTTGGGATCCATTCCAGCTCTATGGTTCTACAGTTGCTTCCTTCAGGCTAGGCCCAAAGGGTCATGCTTTCTATGCTTCTGCATTCTGGAATACTCCTTTGCATGTTCAGTCATCTCACTGTGCCAAAGGTATGTTGCAAGTGGAACCTTTCAGGTTGTGAGTGTAGTTTATGCATGTTGCATTAGCCTGGGGAAGCTCAGGGCCCCCGATGTGTATTCTGTTGTGCGTCACAGTATTTCTTTCTACACTGTCTAACCAGACAGAAAAAGTCCTCTCTCCTTTTCAGTTACAATTTTCATCATGGACTTCCTTTGATCCTTGTGTGACCATCCCCTGGGTTACATTTTTATTGATGCCTCAACCATCTGGTAAAGATCAGCAGATGGAAAAGGCACTTGAAACTGCATGATCCCAAAAGTGCTAGGAGGACAAAAAGGATGACAGGACGATGGCTCAGCCTTCTCACAGAATTGCCATCATTGTGGACATCCATCATGGGGAGATAGATACATTAAGAATGCTGGCCAAGATTCCACACCACAATCTACATTTCAAAACTTCACAAATCCATAGCTATGTTGCAGAAACTCAATGAAACCTTGTCAATGAATTGCAACAATGCATATCAAGTCATTGGCAAAAGTGCTCTAGTGTGCATTGAGTACTTTTGATGTGCATCCAGCACTGCTATATTCCTCCAACACTTCCTAGCTAGTATTTGAATGTACATTTGGGAGTCACCTGATAAGCATTGGTGCCTGTGATGCATCAGGCCATGGTGCATCAGTCACACCATCATTTCACAATTGATGCCCATATGATGTAACATCATGGTAGACCCTAGGTGCATATGAAGACTGGGAAGATACCTAATCCAATTTTGTGCACATGTAAAGCCATGTATGATGATCCTGCCAATTCTCTAAGGTCTGCAGGAGAAGGCTTTCGCTTGGTCCCGCCACCGTCCAAGGCACATCTGGTGAGAGCCTTTTTGGTGGCTGCTCCCAAGTTATGGAACTCCCTTCAACAGGAGTCCTTTTGACCCCCTCCGTGATGTCTTTCTGCCAGCAAGTAAAGACCTATTTAAGGAAGGTTTTGGCTTTTAGTGTATGTGGCAGATAAAGTTTGTAGTGTTTTCATTCTATTACATTTTTAAACATCTTTTAATGCTGTTTTAAAACTTGTTTTTAATGTAATTTTAACTAGTGTTCTTTTAAATAGAAATTTAGTGTAGTTGCATTTTAACCTTTTGTATTAACAGATTTTAAATTGTATTATGCTTTTAAAATGTTGTATGCTACCTTGGACCCCAAGGTGGCAGAAAGACAAGATATTATATAATTAAATATATAAATGAAGATGTATGTCCCAAACAGAATGCCATCCTACTTAAATAAATAAATAGAACAAACGTCTGATGGTAAGAGCTGTTCAACAGTGGAAGATGGAGTCCCTCAAAAAGGAGGAGGAGGAGGAGGAGGAAATGGAAGAGGGAGAGGGAGAGGTATTATTGATGAGTTGTTGACCAAGCATCTATGGTCTTTCTCACACAGGGAAAATTGGGGATTTAAACAGCAATTATCCTGTGAAAATCATGCAATCATGATTAACATTTTCACACGACGCCATGATTAAAGTGTCATTATCCCGAGAATAAACAGTCAATAAACAGCAATAAATCATTCACTGGGAAATCCCAGGACATTCCCAGGATAATGGTTCTTTCATTGTAATGTGTGTGAAAAATGTTAATCACAATTGCACGATTTTCATAGGATAATTGCTGTTTAAACCCCTCGATTTTCCCTATGTGATAAAGTCCTAAGGCACAGTAAAGCGTCATTAGATAATGTGGCACATTCACAGTAGTGTCACTTTTTGTGATTGTGCTACTATGAGCATGTCTAATAATAATAATAATAATAATAATAATAATAATGCTCCATATTTTTCCCAGCCATGGGACTTAGAGCAGCTAACAAAAGTTAAAACAGAAACAGCTTGTGGCAATCTAAAACCTATCATGGGGCTTTTCTTGGCAAGGTTTGTTCAGAGAGGGTTTGCCTTTGCCTTTCTCTGATGCTGAAAGAGTGTGACTTGCCCAGGGTGATTTTCCATGGCTTAGCGGGGATTTGAACCCTGGTCTGCAGAGTCATAGTCCAGTTTTCAAACCACTACACCATGCTGATTAAGTAGTACAGGACACTAAAAATGCCCCAAACCTTTGCACACATAACTATCAGTTCCCCTGTTGCCTGCTGGAATATAATGAGTTGCTGATGAAAGGATAGCAGGGAGTTCCAATTCCAAATCCACTCAGTTTTACCACTTCTCCTGTCAATGCTCTGAGCTGAATGGGATTTCTTCCAGCACTAGGCTTTAGTTCCCATTGAACCCATCTTTCCTCCTGCCTTTGTCCCTCAATTACCATAGTTAAGACTGAACTTGTCATCTCATCACCATACCCATGTGTTTTGCATTTCTGCAGCTATTCATATCATCTGATTATAAAGGTCCTTCCTGGGCATCTGCACACTCCATGCATCTGAGGAAGTAGACCAAGTCCATGACAGCTTGTGCTACAACATCTTTCACACGGTTAGTCTCAAATGTGCCACAAGATCCTTTTCAATGCAGGACATGCTGTGTGGCATACATAATCTGCCCTCAGGCAAAGGGCAAGAAAGGGACTTTCTAAGACGAAAGGTTGGCAGTCTTCCTCTTTTGCCCCCAGCCTCTGCTATCTGAGTTGAGTACCTTACCATGTCTAGTAGCAGGGCTAGACCTGCCTCCCAGCCACAACTCAAAGCAGGACTTTTTCACCTCTGTCAGCTCATCTTTATCTCTGTTCATGCTGACAATGTACATGAGAGAATGTTTTAAAATGTCATAATTGCTTTACATTTACCTTGAGGCCATCTTTGACTTTCTCTTGGTGGCAATTTCTCAGTAGATCTGAAACTCTGGACGGCAAGGGCTCTGAGTCATCCGTATAAACTGAAGCCCAAATGTGACGTGCTGAGAACGCTGAGCTTTGCCCTCCCTTTCACTGACATCTAGTAGAACTCCTCTAGATCACAATACCATGAACTTCTAACTGTATTTCCTTCCTATTGTAGCTGGGGAGGGAATTGGGGGAAGCTTTAATCTTTGAATGCACTAGCTTCCTCCATTCCAACAATAGGATCACAGAATCATACAATAGGAAGGTACCACAAGGGTCATATAATCCAACTGTCTGCCATACAGGAATAGAAAACTAACACGATCCTGAAAGATGCATATCCAACCTCTGTTTAAAGACCTCCAGAGATGGAGAGTGCACCACCCTTTGAGGCAATCAGTTCTTCCACAGTTGAACAACTTTAATGTAAAAAAAGCTCTTCCCAATGTTTAGGTGGAATTTATTATCTTCAGGTCTCTGGAGCTGGCAAAAAAAGTTGGCTCCATCTTCTACATGATATACCCTCTGACATTTAAAGATGGCTCTCGTGTCACCTCTTAATCTTCTTTTCTCCATGCTAAACATCCCAGCTCCCTAAGTTGTTCCTCCTAAGGCTTAGTTTCCCAAACTTTGATAATCTTGGTCATCCTCCTCTGGGCATGTTCCTTCTTGAACTGTGGTGCCCAGAATGGACATGCTCCAGGTGTGTTCTGACCAAAGCTGGATGCTGTACTCCACATGATGCAGCCTAGAACTGCATTAGCTTCTTTAGGCTGCTGCATACAGTTGATTCATGCTTAGCTTGTGTTCTACAAAGACTCTTTGATGCTTATCGCATATACTTTTGTCAAGTCAGTTGTCACTTAGTTGTGCCCTGCCCCCCAGTGTCATCCAGCACTTGGGTCAGGGCTACCAGGGGCATGGGGTGTGGGGCTAAAAGGGTGCATTCACCTCTTCTCCCTCCTCATGGCAGTGGTGGCCTTCTCATAAGGAGACCATTGCTTCCTCAGGGAAGCAAGGCTGGGGGTGCTCGGTCTTCTCCCTCCTCATGGTTGTGGAGGTTTCTTCATGACAAAACCACTGCTGCCACAGGGAAGCAGGGCCAGGTGTGCTCACCCCTTCCCCATGGGTTGGAGGATGGCCAAATTGGGTGTTACCCCTCTTTATCCTCAGGTTGAACACCTCTTTCCTTTTCTGAGAACACAGAGGCAAAGAAGGTGTTGAGTAATTCTGCCTTTTCTCTGTCCCCTGTTAGCATTTTGCCATCTTCTCCACACAGTGGCCCTACCGTTTCCTTCTTCTTCTTTTTGCTGCGAACATATCCAAAAAAGCCCTTTTTATTGTTCTTAACCTCTCTAGCAAGCCTGAGTTCATGCTGTGCTTTAGCTTTTCTGACTTTACCCCTACACATGCCTGCTATTTCTTTGAATTCCTTTTTCGTTTCCCCCTTTTTCCATTTCTTATACATGTTCCGTTTAAAACATACCTCAATTGAAAGTTCCTTAGTCATCCATCCTGGTTTCCTGAGACACCTCCCATTTTTCATTCTCACAGAACTGTTTAATAATAATCATAGGTTTTATTTATATACTGCCCAATCACTGGGAATCTGGGCAGTTTACAACAGAGGGGATAATAGACAGTTCCCTGCCCTCAGGCTTACAATCTAAAAGACAAGACACAAAAGGTGAAGGGAATAGTGGGGGGGGAGGGGATCAGGTCCAGCATTCTTCTCTCCCTCTGAGGCCTGGACCAAGGCAGATGGACTGGAGGGAGGGCACTTCTTCTTCAGGCTAGCCCTGATAGAACTGGGCCAGGCTATTCTCTCCCTCACCGGCCGAAAGATGGCAGTTATGGAGGGAGGACGCTCTATCTTCAGGCTAGCCCCTGACGACGCTGGGCCAGCCTGTTCTCTCCCTCACCGGCCGAAAGATGACAGTTATGGAGGGAGAACGCTCTATCTTCAGGCTAGCCCCTGATGACGCTGGGCCAGCCTGTTCTCTCCCTCACCGGCCGAAAGATGGCAGTTATGGAGGGAGAACGCTCTATCTTCAGGCTAGCCCCTGATGACTCTGGGCCAGGCTATTCTCTCCCTCACCAGCCGAAAGATAATAATAATAATAATAAAATTTTTATTTATATCCCGCCCTTCTTATAATCAGGGCGGCTTACAACAAGGTTAAAATACAATCCATACAAAACAAGAAAACAAGAAGAATTAAAATACAAATACAGCAAGTCATACAAAAAATAACAGCAAAAAGCCCCATAGCCCAACCTCTTGGCCACGGAAGAGGAGGGAGGCCCACAGGATTTTATTCGGGGAATGCCTGTTGGAACAGGAAGGTTTTCAAGTCCTTCCTGAATTGGGCCAGGGTGGCGGACGAGCGGAGCTCAGTGGGCAGCGTATTCCAAAGGGCTGGGGCAGCAGTGGAGAATGTCCTCCGTGTGGTGGAGGCCAACCTAGCCCCAGGCACCTTCAGTAATTGCTGCCCAGACGTTCTGAGGGTGCGGGGCGGAATATACGGGGAGAGGCGGTCCTTTAGGTATCCTGGGTCCAAGCCATTTAGAGCTTTATAGGTGATTACCAACGCCTTATATTGAGCTCGGAAGCGGATGGGCAGCCAATGGAGGTCTTTCAAAACCGGTGTTATATGGCTGGTCCTGGGAGCACCAGTGACCAGCCGGGCTGCCATGTTCTGCACCATTTGCAGCTTCCGAGTTTGCTATAAGGGTTGCCCCATGTAGAGTACATTGCAGAAATCCAGTCTCGAAGTTACCAGAGCATGTACAACAGTTTCTAGGTCCCTCTGGGCCAGGTATGGGCGCAGCTGGCGGATCAGCCGAAGCTGATAACAGGTGCTCTTGACCGTCGCATTCACCTGAGCTGTCAGGTGAAGTGACGAGTCAAGAAGCACCCCCAGACTGCGCACGGAGTCCTTCACAGGGAGCGTGACCCCGTTCAGGACAGGTGGAACCACCGCCATTCCTGGACCAGGAGAACCTATCACTAGTACCTCCATTTTCTCTGGATTCAATTTGAGTCGGTTTTCCCTCATCCAGCCCATTACTGACTCTAGACAGGCCACGAGAGGAGAGACGCCATCCCCAGTCACTGCATCAGTCGGAGACATAGAGAAAATAATTTGGGTGTCATCAGCGTACTGATAACCCCGCGCCCCATGTCTCCGGATGATCTCTCCCAGCGGTTTCAGATGGCAGTTATGGAGGGAGGACGCTCTATCTTCAGGCTAGCCCCTGATGACACTGGGCCAGCCTGTTCTTTCCCTCACCGGCCAAAAGATGACAGTTATGGAGGGAGGGCA
>NC_056525.1:5798163-5814317 GCF_019175285.1 Sceloporus undulatus | reverse complement strand
CTCTATCTTCAGGCTAGCCCCTGATGACGCTGGGCCAGCCTGTTTTCTCTCTCACAGGCTGAAAGATGACAATTATGGAGGGAGGGCGCTCTCTCTTCAGGCTAGCCCCTGATGACTCTGGGCCAGCCTGTTCTCTCCCTCACAGGCCGAAAGATGACAGTTATGGAGGGAGGGCGCTCTATCTTCAGGCTAGCCCCTGATGACGTTGGGCCAGCCTGTTCTCTCACTCACTGGCCGAAAGATGACAGTTATGGAGGGAGAACGCTCCATCTTCAGGCTAGCCCCTGATGACGTTGGGCCAGCCTGTTCTCTCCCTCACAGGCCGAAAGATGACAATTATGGAGGGAGGACACTCTATCTTCAGGCTAGCCCCTGATGACGCTGGGCCAGCCTGTTCTTTCCCTCACCGGCCAAAAGATGACAGTTATGGAGGGAGGGCACTCTATCTTCAGGCTAGCCCCTGATGACGCTGGGCCAGCCTGTTTTCTCTCTCACAGGCTGAAAGATGACAATTATGGAGGGAGGGCGCTCTCTCTTCAGGCTAGCCCCTGATGACTCTGGGCCAGCCTGTTCTCTCCCTCACAGGCCGAAAGATGACAGTTATGGAGGGAGGGCGCTCTATCTTCAGGCTAGCCCCTGATGACGTTGGGCCAGCCTGTTCTCTCACTCACTGGCCGAAAGATGACAGTTATGGAGGGAGAACGCTCCATCTTCAGGCTAGCCCCTGATGACGTTGGGCCAGCCTGTTCTCTCCTTCGCCGGCCAAAAGATGACAGTTATGGAGGGAGAACACTCCATCTTCAGGCTAGCCCCTGATGACACTGGGCCAACCTGTTCTCTCCCTCAGAGTCCGAAAATTTGAAATTGTGCCTTCAGTATCTCTCTTTTGAGAAACTCCCATCCGTCCTGAACTCCTTTATTTTTTAGTATTTCTGACCATGGAATCGCTCTCAATACTTCTCTAAGTTTACTGAAATCCGCTCTCCTAAAGTCTAGGATGCGTGTCTGACTCTGCCTGGCTTCTCCTTTCCATTGTATAACAAACTCCAGGAGAACATGGTCACTTCCACCTAATGATCCCACCACTTGCACCCCATTAACCAAGTCATCCTTGTTGGTTAGGATCAGATCTAAAATAGCTGACCCCCTTGTTGCCTCTTCCACCTTTTGGACCATGAAATTGTCTTCCAGGCAAGTGAGGAATTTGCTAGACCTTGAGGATTTTGCTGAGTTTGACTTCCAGCAAATATCAGGATAGTTGAAGTCACCCATCACTACTACATCTCTCTTTTCTGACTGTGTGGTCATCTGTTCTAGAAAGATATCATCCAATTCCTCAGTCTGACTTGGGGGTCTGTAGTAGACTCCCACCGTAACATCCCTGTTGTTTCCCTCCCCTTTGATTCTTATCCAGATGCTCTCCACCTGGCTTCCATGACTGATGTCCTGGATCTCTTCACTGGTGTAAATATCTTTGACATATAGTGCTATTCCTCCTCCTTTCTTATTTGGCCTATTTCTCTTAATAAGGTTATACCCCTCTATTTCCACATTCCAATCATGAGACTCATCCCACCAGGTTTCAGTGATGCCTATTATATCATATTTGCTTTGTTGTACTAGGAGTTCGAGTTCATCTTGCTTATTTCCCATGCTCTGTGCATTAGTGTAGAGACATCGCAGACCATGGGTCCCTTTTACTTGCTGCCTGTGCAAGTTTTTTTGCCTCCCACTGTTGGGTCCTTGCACTGTTTGCTTTGTTTCCTCTATGTCAGTTTGACTATTTTCGCCATCCCTTTCGCCTTCCTTAATATTGTCTCCCTTCCCCTCGGAACTCAGTTTAAAGCTCTCCTGATCAAGTTCTTGAGACTGTTGGCAAAAACATTTCTTCCAACTGGCGTGAGATGCAACCCGTCTGTTGCAAGAAGTCCCTCCTCATGGAACCGCGGCCCATGATCAAAGAATCCAAATCCTTCTCGGCGGCACCATCTGCGGAGCCAGTTGTTCACATCCGCTATTTTCCTCTCCCTTCCTGGACTATGCCCTTCAACTGGCAGAAGAGACGAGATGACCACCTGTACATCCATTCCTTTCAGCTTCCTACCAAGCGCCTCGTAATCCCTTTTGATGTCCTGAAGGCTGTGTCTTGCAGTATCATTAGTTCCCATGTGGACCAAAAGGAAGGGGTAATTGTCAGTAGGCTTGACCAGTCTTGTCAGTCTCTCTGTCACATCACGGATCTTTGCACCTGGAAGACAACACACCTCTCGAGACATCTTGTCAGGCCTACAAATCACTGCTTCTGTACCCCTCAGCAAGGAGTCCCCCACTATGACCACATGCCTCCTACGAGGCTTAGCAGCGACTGTTCCCTCAGGTGGGACTCTCAGGCTCCCCTGCTCTGTCCCTGAAGTCTGTCCATGCTGCTCTTCTTCATCCTCCTTGATAAGGGAAAGAGCTTCGAATCGATTCTCTAGCTGCAAGAGAATTGTTGTTGCTGTTGCAGTTAACTGCCTTCAAATTGACCTTGACCTATGGTGACCCTATGAAAGAGAGACCATCAAGTCACCCTGTCATCAAAAGTACTGTCCAGTTCTTGCAGCTGAACATTAAGAAAACAAAAATAATGACCCCAAGCAATCTGCATGATTTTAAAGTGGACAAAGAAGGCATGGGAAAGATCCAAGATTTTCCATACTTGGCCTGAGTGGAGTGGAGTCTCAATCAAAGTGGAGACGGCAATCAAGAATTCAAGAAATACACGAGAGTAAGTACCATTGCACTGGAGATTGCGCTCTTTAGGGCATTGTGTCAGGGTTATGTCCCACTCTGGCCACATAATTAAGGTGTTGCCAGTGTAATCATTGTGTGAGTAGTCATGCGTTTTCAGGCACTGCATAAACGCATTCCCTATTGTCCTTTAACTGGACACCTCTTGATTGTTGTGCAACAGAAGCACACATCAGTGTGAAGCTGGCAGTATGGCTGGTTGCACAAGAAGGCAACCCAGTACACAGATCCAAAGTGTAGCTGTACTGGTAAAACTGCTGTGCAACCCTTCTATCAGAGCTTGGCCATAGCGCCTCTCATCTATGACTCCAAGTGTATATTGGGAAATTCTCAAGGAACAGAGCTGTCACAACTATGGGTGAATATGCAAAGTCCACTGCCTTGCAGATACTTGTCTTTGTGTTGTACACTTGGATGCAAACTGGGAGAGGCTGGCAAGTAGATGCATCTCCACTCACACAGCCTGACATTTCCTTATTGGCATACACATGTGGCTTAAGTGAAGACATGTACCTTTTGGAAGGGCTGATGGGGGCTATTTTCTTGTCCCTTTTCCCAAACCTTGCCTCCTAAGGCTAAGGCCAATTCATTTTAGTACCTGAACTTTAAAGTTCAGACTGCAACCCAAAATGGATTCATTGCCCCACTCCCATAGAAACCGCTAGCTACTTCTGAATATATGTATTTTTTCACATTGGTCATGAGGGATAATAGTCCAAAAGAAGTCAGTACTCACCACAAAACACCCAAAGAGCTTCATTTAGATCTGAAGCCAGATCTTGCCTCAACCAGCATGGCATAGTGGTTTGAGCATTGGACTATGACTCTGGAGACCAGGATTTGAATCTCTGCTCAGCCATGGAAACCTGCTGGGTGATCATACACAAGTCACACTCTTTCAGCCTCAAAGAACCCTGTGATAGGGTTGCCTTAGGGTCGTTGGAAGTTGAAATGACTTAAAGCACACAACAACAACAGCTTGCCAGTCCAGCGCTCTCAGCATAGCAAAAACTCTGTTTCTTTAGGGACAGGGAAAATGACTCACCTTTTCCCTGATAAAAAAAATTTCAACAACAACGCAACAAAAAACAACATTCTGTATGGGTTTGGGAAGGTGGAAACACAGGGCAGCTTTGCCATTGGAGGCTTCTGCAGTGTCATAACAGCACAAAACAACACGCATCAACAGACCAATCTTGAAAAATAGTGGGCTTGTGGTTTGGAGCAGGGCTGGAGCAGGAGGAGGAGGCGGCCGTGTGCTCTCTAAAGAGCCAATGCAGAACCCCCCACTGACCGGAGCAAGTGTCAGGAAGCAATTGCAAGCTCAAATTGTTCTGCGATAACCCTTGTGGGAAATAACTAGACCAAGGTAAAATTGCTTTCAGAATCATGATAAACACCAGGAAGTTGGGAGCTCAAAGCATTTGTTGAAATTCTATTTTGAAAATCCAGCATTTTTCATGGCAAAGCAGGCCTAAGTGACAGCACAGAGGGATTTTCTGGGGAGAGGTACAAAATTAACCAATTATGGTAAACTTCATTTCTTTGTTGATCTATTGCACCTTCCCTTTTATGCTTATCACTCCCTGGGCAGCATCTAACACCACTGAAACAATCCTTATAACAAAAAACAACTATTCCATTGAAACTGCCTGGCAATAAAATACTGTTTAACCATACCTGCTGCAGAATTAAACATCATTCAAACAGATTTAAAAAAAGGCTTGGAAACAGTGGTGTCACTCAGGGAGTGTGAGGAGTCTGGTCCACACTGGGTGACGCCTCAGAAGAGGGGTGACACCCGGTCTGTCCCTCCTCTTGCTGTGGGGTGTGTGGTGTTGCACCTGCTCCTTCTTCTCCACTACCATGTCTCTCTCTGTGAGGAGGAAGCCAAGGCATCAGCAGAGACAGCGTGTGCCCCTTCCATCCCCTTCTGCTAGCTTACAGTGAGCATGCAGCAGCCAGACAAGCTAGTGAGGTAGTGGAAGAAGATGGAGGAAGGGTAGGGTAGAGTAAGGTAATAATAATATATTTCATTTCTTTCCCATCTCTCCTTAAGGATCGAGGCGAGGAGATGCAACATGTTAAAATACAAAACACAATTTAAAAAGTAAACATATAGAACCAGCAATTAAAATACAATACCATAAAACCATTAAAATACACTTACTATATATACTCATGTATAAGTCTAGAAATTTAGGTTAAAAAATTGGCCTAAAAAACCTGAGTTGACTTATCCACAGGTCAATGTAAGTACTGTACTTTAACTCATATATATACACACACACACACACACACACACACCTACCTGTGTGCGCGCGCTCACACACACACCCTGGTGAAAGGCAAGAGTTTAATCTGCCCTGGAAGCATTGACCCTCTTCTACTCTCTCATCTATTCAACCTTTAGTATGAGTACAAATAATTATGCCTGCTGTATTTTTGTGAGTTCTTTGGCATTGTTTTCCTTTGCTCTAACCTTTACATTTTTCACTACATGTCCCTAAATTATACCCTTGACTTATCCACGGATCACATCAAAATCCATAATTTTGGTACCAAAACCTGCCCTTGACTTATACATGAGGTCAACTTATAGTCGAGTATATATACTATATAGTACGTTCTTTAAAATGTAACGGTTAAAAATCATGATTTAAAATTGGCTGGGTAGGCCTGCTGGAAAAAATATGCCTTCAGTACTGTTTTAAAAGCAATCAGTGTTTTCAGCTGGCGATTCTACTCAGGCAGGTCATTACACAGTGTGGGGGCGGCAGATGAAAAAGCCCCCTGGGAAACCATTGCTAGTCTAGTCCTGGCCGACTGGAGCAAACATTTCACAGAGGACCCGAATGTACAGGGCAGATTGTACAGGAGAAGGTGATCCTGTAGGTAACCTGGACCCAAACCATGTAGAGCTTTAAAGGTAGTAACTAACACTTTGCACTTTGCCTGGAAACTACTGTTTCCTCCCTCCCTAACTGTCATCTTTCGGCCTCTGAGGAAGAGAGAAGGCTGGCCCAGTACCATCAGGGGCTAGCCTGAAGAAGAAGAGCCCTCCCTCCGGTCCATCTGCCTTGGTCCAGGCCTCAGAGGGAGAGAAGAATGCTGGACCTGATTCCCTCTCCCCCTCACCATTCCCTTCTCCTTTTGTGTCGTGTCTTTTAGATTGTAAGCCTGTGGGCAGGGAACTGTCTGTTATCCCCTCTACTGTATTGTAAACCGCTCGGATTCCCAGTGATTGGGCGGTATATAAATAAAACCTATTATTATTATTATTATTATTATTATTATTATTATTATTATTATTACTGTATATACGCATGTATAAGTCTAGACATTTTAGTCAAAAACATTGATCCAAAAAAACCTGAGTTGACTTATCCATGGATCAATGTAAGTACTGTATTTTAACTCTTATATCAAAAAGGAATCATCCCCTGGTGAAAGGAAAGAGTGTAATCGGTCTTGGACCTACTGACTTCCCTTTACTCTTTCATCTATCCAACCTTTAGTGTGAGCACTGCTGGAATGTCATAAGTTCTTGGGCATTTTCCTTTGCTTCATCCTTTAGATCCTTTGTTAAGTGCCCCTAAGTTTTACCCTTGACTTATCCATGGGTCATATCAAAATCCATAATTTTGTCCCCCAAACCTGCTTCCACTTATACATGAGGTCAACGTATAGTCAAGTGGAGTGATTATTATTATTAAAACATAACTATACAGATTTATAATGTCAGTTTTACATTTTTCACATCATGTTCATTCCATTACACATCACTGAAACATTACTTTATGTGAAAAAGGAAAAAAAGATAACTCCAACTTACCTACCTCTAAATTTCTTCTACTACATATAACTGGTTTCATATAACGTTTGTTTTAGCTCAGTATATACAACTTCTGATTTCCTGTCTTTTCACAGTCTCAACAGTTTGAAATGTATTAAGCACAGCTCTTTATGGTAATTTTTCATTTATATACGTATTTATCTAAACTTCCCATTTCTTCATACATAATTCTACAATGGGATTCTCAGGAGAGTGGTTTTAAGATTGTGATGTGATCAGTCTGGCTGGCATATTCTGAACCAGTTGAAGTTTCTGGATTTGGTACAAAGGTAGCCCAATGTAGAGTGCATTGCAGAAGTCCAGCCTTGAGGTTACCAGCACATGCACTGCCGTCTGTTTTGCTCTTGATCCGTGTTCAATAAGGGTAGGCCACTGTCTCCAAGTAGACCTTTCTGGATCTGGCTGGGCATCAGCAAGAGGAGGGATAAGTGTACCTCTCCTGGCTTCACCTCCACCAGGCTCCCACCTCAGGAGGAAGCCTAGCAGTGATGAATGAGAAGGGCAAACATTCTTGGGAAGATTACTTTTTCAGATAGGGTCTTTCAGAATTCCCGACAGAATTAGACTAGGACAAGATCACTGGGCGAACCTTGATCAAGCCACTATTTCTAAACCAACTCCTTGTCGCTGTGAGGATAAAAGAAGGCCCATTCTCTGGTCTGTGATTTGGATAACTTAAGGACTACCATGTAATGTTAGTGTGCACATCTTATTATTCTATCTCAGTTTCCCTCATCTGCAAACTAAGTACTGTCAACACTACAATTAATGGTCCAATGCCCTTGTGGCCTGTCAGGAGGTTCTTTTGGGGCCCTGAATCATAGCCTATGATCTCACTTTTGCAGTAGAGGAATTTCTGTTAATAAAGGAGTGATACAGATGGGCAGCATGCAGCCGTCCCTTTTCGCCCCAGATTGATGCTGGAGCAACTGCACACAGTGATACAGATCCACTCCCTGGTGGGGGCAAAAAGAAACCCCCCCAAGCAGCTCCCTGGAAGAGGCGTCATAAGTGCCGTGGCACAGCGTTATGATGCCCCTTCTGCGCTGTGCCATTTGGGCACCGCGGCAGAGCTGTGTCATCATGGCGGGTGCCGTCCAGAAGGACATGCATCAAAATGGAGCCTGGGTGGCGGTGGCATAATAACTTGGTGTGTGTGGATGCTCAGCCCTCACCCTGCTCACAGGCTGGCACAAAGTGCCGATCTGTATAGCCCCAAAGTCTCTAACAAAGAAGCTCTTTTTTATAAAGTCCTTTTACACTTGCCCAGCCCCCACTTTTGTTCTCTCTCTAGCCAGAACTTTTTAAGCTGATCAATACTAGGAAGAGGAAGGATGAGGGCTGGAGAAACACAGACTTTTGGTGTCAGGTTGCAGCAGTATGTCTGCAGTAAACAATGCAGTAAAGCCTTATCTGGGAAAGTTGGGAATTCTGCTCTAGCCAGTCCTACTCTAGCCACATGCGCTTGCCTACAATAGGTGAAGTAAACAGTAGCTGCCTCTAGAATCCCTTACTAAGCATGCATGAACTGCAAAACAAAGAGAAAGGGGGACAACAGAAAATTCCCCCTCCCATGCATAGGCCTATACATTTGGCCACCAAAATGGAAACGTACATCTGTATTATTTTAATTGTTGGAAGCCGCTTTGATTGTTTCTTAAAAATAAGCAGGATATCAATAAAAGTTTTATTATTTTTATTATTATTTATAATGTATTATTTATAAAAAAAAAAAGGTGGAGGCTAGTGAAAAGAAAAATGAATCTGAAAGAAGGTTTAAAATGGTTTCTAGAAGGTTCAAAATGTTTTTGTTTATTTATGCAAGGATTACCTGACCTGGTTGTTTCATTTCACTTGGGCACATTGTTAGTTTGGGTTGGAAAGATCGCCGAAGCAAGTTAAATGGCTTATCTTTTTTTGTGGTGCAGGAACATATCCTCATTCAGTCCATGTTATTCTGCCTCTGGTACCAAATTTTCTATTTAAGAAATAATGCCCAGGAATGCATCTGGTTTGTTAACCAAAGTATGTCTGTATCCTTACAAATCCTGCCAGGATGCTGTTGGTTGGCATCATATGCATGTGTAAGTACACCTATGGAAGTCAGTAGCGACTTCAAGGTCATAGAAGTAGAATTGTGTATGCAGGACCACTCTGTATGCAGATGTCCATTCTCAGTTGTTGTGTACCCATCTGCCTCTGCTGAAATTCTCATAGCAAAATCAGTCAAAGGATATAACATAAAGTCAGACTGAATCATGTCAATAAGCCTTCAGGGGAAGCCAATAAACATCACTGTAATCCAAGTAAATGCACCAGCCACAGAGGCAGAGGAAGAAATTGAGAATTTCTATGAGGGAGTCCAGCAAGAAATTGACAACACCAAAAAAAGGACTGCTTGGTTATCCTAGGTGAGTGGAATGCCAAAGTAGGAAGCAGAACACAATCAAGACAACAGGGTGGCTTGGGTTCAGTTCAAGTAAAGAAGCAGGAGAGAGGGTGATTTCCAAGCACCACAATCTATTCATCACAAATACCTCCTTCATACAGCTGGAGAGAAGACTGTACACATGGACATCACCAAATGGTCAACCCAAAAAACACATAGATTATATAGTAGCAACAGAAGATCGACCAGGTGCAGACTATGGCACAGACCCCAAACTACTAAAACCCAAAAGTAGAATAAAGCTGAAAAAGAACACTAATATGCTGCTCCTTTTTGTGCTGGGGAAAAAATGGCAAAATCAAGGTTTGCTTTTTGGCATTTAAACAAAAAAATTCAAGCTGTGGATGGTGGAATCCGTGGATGCAGAATCTGTGGCTGCAGAGGGCAGACTGTATTTAACAAATAACAAAACTGCAAAAAGTGAATCAAGGTACCAAATGTGCAGCTAAGGGCTGGTACAGACTGGCACAATACACCAGCTTTGGGGCAGTGTGGAGGTATGGTGTGTGCATGACGCACACCCTGAGTCACCTCAAAGCCAGTGTTATGCCACTCTGTGGTCCACACTGGGGCAGCTTTTCGGTGCTCCAGCAGCATGGCATTTAGAGATCACACACTGCAAGAATGCTGAAAAGCCACGGCAGCAGTGGAAAATGCGTTATATTTTTTTTTTACAAAGGACACCATATTACTGTGGCATTGTATGGGACTTGAGCATCCACAGATTTCTTTTGATTTCTTTTGTTAATAACCTAACTAAGATGTTGTTGTTAACTGCCCTAGGAAAGTTTTAACCTTGGCTGGATCTGCATTGCAGAAATACTCTGGTTTGACCCAACATTAACTGCCATGGCTCAGTGCTATGAGATTCTGGGAATTGCAGCTTGTTTTGGCACCAGAGCTCTGCATGGACAACGAAGCCATAGCTGCCCATTTATAAGAGCTGAGCAGGGCAGTAGATGACCAGGGCATATGTAGGTCTTTCCTTTCTAGGGCCACCATAATTTGAAGTCGACTGCACACAACAACAACAGTTCTCTTGCACAAGGTTGCTATTCAGTACACTGGTTGCATAGCACAATTAATGCGTAACTTCTAGTGCAGAGATTTACAATCTACAACCCTGATGTTTGCCACGATATCTCTGTCTGATTGGCTGATATGAGCATGGGGAGCGCATGGAGTAGTCTTGTATTTTTGGCAGGGCAAGGCAAGGAGCGAGCTGTGGCCCGGCTGTCCCCTCTGGTCCCTTTGCATGTGAAAAACACTGCCGGCACCAAGAGCAGCCCTCCCTTGCCATCTGCCATGCAGGAGATGAAGCCATGAGCAAAGAGATCCCTCCTGCCAGCTCCGAGGGTGTGATTAAGAGCTCCCGGCCAGGAAGGCAGCTTGTGAAGCCATGTTATGCAAGGACAGCTTTAATGCAATTAAGAAGCCAAAGGGGGCCACCGAGGCCCCTTCAAGAAGGAGCAGAAAAGGAGGGCAGTCATGGGGTGGGGGCAACCAGTCTTCTCTTTGAGCACTAGAGGGCACCATTGCTGGTCTAAAGGGATGCTTCTGCTGGGGATGGACTGCCTGGCACTGCAGCAGTGTTTTGGGCCTGGAAAAAACTTTGATCAAAAAGGCTTTTGTCCATTTTGGCTGGGGAGTAAAGGCTACTTTAGCCCATTTCTTCTGAGCAATGGCAGTGCTACAGCGCCACCAGCTCACATGGGTTAAAGCTTCCAGGCTTCATCTGAAGCTTGCCACCCAGCCAACGTATTAGCAAAGCATCTGCAGAGATGCTGTACTGTTGTTGTTGTTGTTGTTGATGATGATGATGATGATAATGATGATTCGGTTGAAAGAGACTCTATCGGGGAACACAGAAAACCTTTCCAAATATAGGAAGAGGGGGAAGGAAGTGAATAGGTTTTGTCACCAGCACATCCCCTTTTGCAGGTCAAGGGGTTGCTTTCTTGCAAAGGAGGAGAACTCAAACGCAGCTTGCCTATGCGCTCACTAGGCTATGAGCACCATTCCGCCACGATGCAGCATCCAATTTGCATCACTCGCTTCTGAAAATACATCATCCCTCATCAACTTCCTAGGGACACCCCTCTTTCCCTCCCTTGCTGTCATGGCTTTGCTTGCCTCGTAATCAAATTAATTAGCTCTGGATGGCTTGGCTGAGCCTGTTGTGGGTCTGCTTTTATAAGGACACTCTGCTTTTGGAGGTTTTTTAAAAAATGAAGTCATCTTAAGTCAACCCTCTCCTTTGTAAGTGTGTAAGCACCTGTGTAATGTCCCCCACCTCCAGAAAGGGGGTTCAGAGAAAGAAATGGAGTGAAACCCTATTCAGTCTTTCTCCAATGATTTTCCTAGCCCATTGCCTCACCTCTTCAGACCTTGCAAAGAGGGTCAAAAGCCATACCCTCCAACATTTCACACATGAAACCTGGGACACGTGTGGCCAGGCAATGTCAGAGTGGAGTCAACATGGTAAAAATTATTAAAGAAGAACAACACATAAGCTAGGAGAGGCTGCAGCAGTTTGCTTTTACCTGAGCCTTCTGGGAAAGCAAGATTCTGCCCCTCCTCTCTTCTTCCAACTAATTGACTACAAACCACTTTTGTAGTTTGAACTCTGTTTGCAGAAACTGAAATAAGCTGGGGACAAAGGGGGAAATTGATGGGGGAGGGAAAAACAGGGCATTTTAAAAGCAACTGAAAAAATCAGATGACAGAGGATTGCACTTTGCACTGTCCTTGACAAATCAAGGGTCATCTTCGCCCTTAACAGTAGGCTCAAGCTAATGCAATTGCTGCAGCCTATGCTGTTTTGTGTGTTCGCCTTCAGTAATAACTTGGACACTCTCTAATGTTGCTTGGCCACACACATCCCAGTTTTCATCTGTGAAATGCTGGCAAGTATGCTTTTGGAATAAGTCCACCAGCTTTTCTGAATTCCCTCTCTGGTGGGAAAAAGAAAGAAGAGTTTGGTGCAGAAATGAGAGATGGCATCTTTCTTTTGCTTCTGGCCAGGACATTCCATTCCATCTTGAATTAGTAGGCTTCTTTCTTTCCTTCTCCCTGGCTTCACACACTGGCATAGTATTATTCCAGGGTTTGTTTTTTTAAATCAAGACAGAGAAGCATCCTTTCTTTTTTAAGAACTGGGCCGAGGAACAGTCGGTGTTATCCGTATGGTGGCATATTCAGGATGTTCTTCTGGATTGCTTTGCTTGGCTCTTTGTAATCCCTTTGGATCCTTTAGGTCAGCATACACAATCTCTTTATCCCCTGAGACCTGAAAGAAAAATTAAATTATGAACTCCTTTGGGGAGGCATTAAAGCCAAGGCAGGATATGCCGTAATTCCAGACGAATGCAGAAAACCCATTCTGTACTTTGGACTACAGCCTGCAAAATCTGTCATGGGGGCTGGGAGCAGGGTTTGGAGAGTTGCAGTCATAAAAAGTAACTTTTTCTAACCCATGAGGGAAACTGCAGAACATGATATCAAGTGCAACTTTCTTTAATTAATTATTATTAATTTTACTGAGATTCCACCTTCCTCCCCATGCCCTCAAAGCAGGATTTAAGTGAGGTCTGTCATGCATGCAACCCATCCTGTCAAAGCACACAGGTAGCCCTCACTCACACTTTTGACTTGGTGGGTGAGGGAGTTAGTTGATCGTGGTGGAAGACAAGATCTCAAGGATTTAATACCTGTTGCCCAATTGGTTGTGGAGCTGTGTGATCCAGCATAACCATGCTGGTGCAAATGAACCCTACACTGAAAATGCAGGGGATGTTTGCCTCTGTCCCCTCCTGCTCAGCTTGTATATTTCCAAATACACTGATTTTCCAACCTCTGAAGTTACTCTTTCTGCACACACAACAGTCCCTGCAAAACAGCTGCCCTCGTGACTTTCCGATCTGTAGAGAAGTAGGGAGTGCATACCAATATGATTATTCATACCTGATTAGGAGTTTCTGTGCTCTCTGGAAGGGAAGTTTCAGAGCTGGGAAGAAAAAGTGCAGAGAATACAAATTAGATGCCCTGATGGATACCTTGCATTTCTATCCTCTTTGTAAGCTTTGACAGTATTCAGGGCTGTTTGTAGGCAAACCATTTTCTACCTCTCCTCTCTCAGTACAAAATTTGGTAACAAAGAAGCCCAGATTCCCTGCCTAGAATAACCAGAATTCATCACCTTGCCACCACTATCATAAAAATGCACCAATAAATGAATAAAAATGTGATTTTAATTCCCCCACCCCCACGAACTTTGTATGTTCCCCCAGAAATTTGACTTCTCACAGAATGGTTGTGTTGTTAGGGAGCAGGAGTCATCACCAAGAACCATTACCTCAGCCTTCCTTAGCCAATGGCCTTCCAGGTGTGTTGGACTACAAACTCCATCATCCACTTGCCTTGCTTGGCTGGCAGTGATTGGGATTTGTAGTTCAGCTCCCCCAGCAGAGGACAACCTTCTTGGGGAAGGCTCAACTAGATAATGAGCAAAAGTTATTGTTAGAGATGAAGTAATGGGATGCAAAGCCACCTTCGAAATGAATCTTCATCAGATGTAACTGTGATGATAGTGGGACCAAGAGACCCTGAAGGTCTTAACACTCAAGTAGGCTCATATAGGAAGACACAGTCTTTAAGGTTGGATACCTGCCTCATAGAGGGTCAAGGTGTTATAGTGGTCTCTTTGGAAATCAGGGTTTGGAGATCAGGGTTTGAATCCACACTAGGCCATGGGGATGTCACACTCTCTCAGCCTCATAGGGAGGCAAAAAAAAAATCTTCTGGACAAATCTTGCTGAGAAAACCCCAAGACAGAGTCACCTTAGGGTTGCCATAAGTCAGAAAAGACTTGACGGTGCACAACTACCACCTGGCTCTCAGGGGTACCTCTCTGTGTCCACCTTGTGGCATCACCAGGGTGGTTCTCCCCTGGTCTCACATTTTGGCCCTGAAATCTCTGGGGCTGGCATGTTCCTGATGGAGGGTGCATCTACATTGTCAAAATAATGCAATTTGATACCACTTTAACTGTCACATCACCATCCTACACAATCCTGGGATTTGTAGTTTTGTGAGGCACCAGCACTCTTTTGCAGAGAATGGTAAAGATCTTGTAACCGCCCGGATTGGTTTGCCAGAGGGCGGTATACAAATAATTATTATTATTATTATTATTATTATTATTATTATTATTATTATTGTAAAGCTACAGATCCCAGGATTCCACAACACTCAGTGGCGTTCAATTGCATTATTTCTGCAGTGTAGCTGCACCCTCCGTCAAGATCTAGCATGGCATAGTGGTTTGAACCTGGGAACATTCCCTGGGTGAGCTTGAGTGAGTCACACACTCTCAGCCCCTGAAAACCCTGTGATGTGACAAGGTCCACACAAATGCAGAGATCACACCTTAGGATCACCAGAAGTCAGAAACTACTTGAAGGCAGGGAACAACAATATGAATTCATAATGGCAACTCTGCCAGTATTTTTATTTTTCATGTAGGACTGTGGGAAGGGACAAGAATCCACCTTTCCCTTCATGCAGTTTCCTGATTTCAGTCCTCCCCCCCTCCTGATTTTATTGGCTCCAAAGCTGGAGAAAATGGTAGTATTTAATAACAACTTTGAGAGAGAAATGTATGTTGATGTGGGGAAACGGCGTAGAAGGCAAAGCTAGAGTTCCTCTGCTCTCATCTCCAAGCTCACACCGTTTCCAAAAGCAACTCTTCCAGATGATAACACCCAGAATCCCCCAGTCAACAAAAGTAAATTTTCCATGCTCTGCTGGCGCCACTCTTCCAATCAAGTTTGGAAGTCCCCGCAGAGGCATTAAAGTACAAATAGCAAAAGGATGGAAAATACAAATAGAAAGATCAAGGGATTCAGTCACATGCCTCCTGCATCATTCAGCCACAATTTGTCTCTGCAAACAGGGGGGAAATAAATTATGCACAGAAGCCAAATTTATGCAAATGACAGGTTGCAGCATTTCTTGGCAAAGACCGCCAGCTCCCAAGCCAAGAAGGCTTGGTTCTGATCTCCAAGACTTTGTCTGGCATCCTGAGAGATGCCTGAAAGTTTGGACATGCCCAGGGGATTTTTTTTCCCTATGTCCCTCCTGTCCAAACTGTCAAAGCAGACCAGTGGTGACAGTGGAGCCAGTAAGGCAGTGAATCCACTCTGGGTTTGAGTCTGAACATCAGTGGAGCTGTCCAAGATCCTGAAGCCAATCCCCTTACCTTAGTCTTTGAATAAGTGACTTTAAAATTCTAACTAAAATCCAGAGCGGATTCCCTGCTCCACTGAGAGGGACGTCGTCAGCTGTAGGACCCTCATGGCATATCAGAAGCTTCTCCATAAACTCTCGGATTCAAAAGCTATTTGGCATGCAGACCTAGCGGCTGCTGCTAGGGAAACATAAAGCGGGAAAGGGACCCAGTTGTGTTGTTTGCGTGAAACTGCTGGTGTCACATTCTCTGAATCCAAGCTGTTTTAGGGGCACCGCTTTGCCAAATTGCTGTTACTCTTCAAATGTTCAATGGCTCTCCTTCCAAATACTAGTGGGGGAAAAAAGTTAATTAAAGGATATATAATTTAGACAGACCTTGAGGTGCAACGGTTCCAACCTAAATACATACACACAGGAGAAGAGAGGGCAGGATTAATTACATGGCTTTCAAAATTTAATTTGAAGGTATTTATTGCGATTAAATCCCTTCTCTCCTCCAAGGAGATTAAGGCAGCGGGAATGTTCCTCACCTCCCTAGAAGAGGTCATACTGTCCCCGTAGCAGGAGCCCTGTGCAGGGTGACCAAATGCCCTCCTTTTCCAGGACATGTCCTATATTTCAACCTTCTGTCCAGGAGTCATTCCAAAATGTCCTCTATTCTGAGCATGACTAAGAATCATGAACTGATAGTTATATGAGTGTTTTTAGCTTTTATTTGGTCATGCCCTAAATTTTTCTCGAATGTCCTACATTTTACGGTGCCTTGTCCTCTTTTGCAGTTAGGACATCTGGTCACCCTGGCCCTGTGAG
>NC_056525.1:5791335-5798138 GCF_019175285.1 Sceloporus undulatus | reverse complement strand
GGAGCAGAGCTGGCAAATTTCAAAGCAGAAGCGTGGGCTCCAAAATCCAAGATGGGATGACAGCAACGGATGTCTTCCCAGGGAACTGTAGCAATGCAGGAACCTCCAGGGACCACAGCACACCGATGCTGTAGCTTCTTCTGATAACCACCAAGAAACAAAGGCCCTTTACAGACGGGCTAAAAAGTACTTGCGGAGCGCTACTAGGGTTAAGATGGGGCGGTGCTTCGCACCGCCCTAACCCTAGTGCTCGCTGTGCGTGCACAAAATGGTGGCAGCCATTCCACACGGCCCTCGCCATCGATATGTGACGACCGCGGCACCTCCAAACGAGGGCGGGCGGTTTGTGACGTATTGGGGTCGCAGCAGGGCGCCTAGGGCGCCCTTCCACGACCCAGAAGGAGGCTCCGTTTCGTAGCTCCTTCCTGGTTTGGGCCGCGGGCGCAGCCTTCAGACGGCTGCGCCCAGCGGACCAAAGGAGAAAGGGGCCAACGGCCCTTTTCCTTCTCCCTGCGCCGCGGGGTGTCCTTGGGGCTGAAGCCCCAAGGACACCCCTTCCAGGCTGCGGGAAGGGGCCTTTTGCCGCTTCCCCCACAGCCTGGAAGCGGCAGATCGGGGCTTCAGCGCTGCCACTCTGGGCCACTGAGGCCCCGACCGGCGGGGAAAGGGTGCGCCTTACAGGCCGCCCCAAGGGGCGTCTGTGACGCGCCTAGGTTCCCAAAGTGCTCTTTATTCACAGTGCCTAATATACAAAACAGATCTCAAACTCCAAAACATACCAATCCAACTCCTTCTACTAACCAACAAGCTATCCCTTGCAACCCCTGGGTTTATATAGTCTCCAGACCATGTGGGTCTCTCAAACCCAGTGAGTTCATGTGTGTAGCCATGTCATGTGTCTCCTGTGCAATCTAACACATGGTTCATCATCCTAAGGCACTTGGGCATTGAAGTGTCCTTGAGCCAATGAGCTTCAGCTGGCTGATCAACCTTGCCACTCTGCTGAATGCTCATGACCAAACACACACACATCAGCATGTCCCTGTGTGCTGTGTTTTAACCCTTCAAATCCCTGACATACATACATACATGTGTGGTGTGTGTGTGTGTGTGTGTGTGTGAATATTTCAAGCTGTGGATGTTTAATCTGTGGATAAAACGGTTTGTGGATTAATAGAGGACTGACGGTATAAGCAATGGACATGAATTCTTTTTTTATAAAAAAATGATTGTAGAACAAGTCTAATTGTGGTATGTCACTATGTAAGAGCCGGGGGGGGGGGGGGGGAACTTTTTTTTTTATAAGAGTTCCCAGAATCCCCAGCCCAGCTGTGACTGAGGGACTCTGGGAGTGTACCTAGAAAAGTAACTTCTTAAGCTATAAGCCTGTGCACTCTCCTTGTTGCGGGTTTACCCTTTGCCTTCCCTGATCTTTTGCTGTAACGGGGATTATTTTCTTGACCCCATTGGTGCAATTCCTAGAGCTTGTGTCTCTTCCCCCCTGGCTCCATTCATTAAAATTCAAGAAAGTGTCTTCTCTGCATCGCAAAGTAATGAAGACCATGACCATCTGGTGTTTCCACTTTGTAGAATTAGCTCTCCAGTGACTTGTCCCTTCCATGTATACCGAACAACCATCATCCTCAAATGCATGATCAAAAAGGCTCCAGTTCTTGAGTCCTTCTGTCAAAACACTTTTCCCCCCTTATTTTTCTGCTGCTCCTTTTCCATGGAACAGCTAGACTTGGCAGCCCTAGTTCTCACTTGTCTGCACAACAATGGTTTCAGCTGGAGACTGCCCATTAAGGCAGAGCATGGAGACAGGATGGTGAGAACCTCTCTCATAATACTAAAATTTGCAGCAGCAGAGTTCAGTCCAGTTAAATTGACAGGCAGTTGATCCAGGACAGAAAGAACTTTTTCACACAGTTCTTTTATGGAACTGGCTGCCACAAGGTGTAATGAGGACAACTGCTCAGGTGGCTATGATGGGGGGCATTAAAGAGAATTTGGAGATCTATTCAGGCCCTTGTCTCCAAAGAAAGGAAGGAGGACATACAGTGATAGCTTTGCCCTGCCCATCATGATGGACACGCCATCAATTTCTTCAAGCCATTGTGTGACTGGGTCATTTTGAACTTGAAGGCAGCTCTATCAAGTATGGTTGCCAGATCAACCACTGCCACTCAGCTCCAGCTCAAGTGCCCAAAATGGTGGGCATGCCACATTCTCCAGGCTGCCCCTTGTTGCCACTGAATGACACTTGAGCCAAAAAAGAAGGCGAGGAAGGAGGAAGGATGGCTGTTCTTGCTCCAGTATGGGCAATGGAAGGGACAATGAAATGGGAGTGCTTAGTTTTTTGTGGGCTTTTTCAGGCTATGTGGCAGTGTTCCAGCAGAGTTTCTTTCTGACGTTTCACCAGCATCTGTGGCTGGCATCTTAAACTATGGATGCCAGCCATGAAAGCCTTCAATTTTAAAATGGGAGTGCTGCTTCTACGCCAAGAAGGGATCTCATCTCTCCCTCTTGCCATTGTCTTTGCACTGGGTCTCTAATAAATACAGGGTGCTTTCCTTGCTCTTCTCCCCTCTCCCCATTTTTTAAGGTCACATTCTTATTCTTTCCCCCCATTTATATTCCTTTTCCTATCTGTGTTTGCACAGATACAGGCTTTTTAAGATCAGTTATGCCATTTGCACACACACCAATTGTAATTCCTCGAGTAAACAAGATTCTCGTCTTCTCTTCCTATGTATGTCCCCTCTATCCATGTTTTAAAGGAGAGGAAATGATTTCTTTACATGCCCCTAAGTTTTACCCTCAACTTATCCATAAGTCATAGCAAAATTTTGGCCTCCAAACCTGCTTTCAACTTATACATGAGGTTGATTTATGCACAGTATTTTGTTGTTAGAATCACAGAATCATTATTCCTGCATGGCGGGGCTTGGACTGGACGGCCCTTGGGGTTTCTTCCAATCTATGATTCTGTGAAAGTGAGAAAGGAGAAAGGGCTGCCTTTCTTACTGTGGTTTGGGCAAGGAACAGCTTGGGGAATCATAGAGTTGGAAGAGACCACAAGGGCCATCGAGTCCAACTCCCTGCCATGTAGAAACTCACTATCAAAGCATCTTTGACAGATGGCCATCCAGCCTCTGTTTAAAAAGCTCCAAAGTAGGAGACTCCACCACTCTCTGAGGGAGTGTGTTCCACTGTCAAACAGCTCTCACTGTCAGGAAGTTTCTCCAAGTGCTTATCATGTGGCATTTGCAAGAACAGGAATGGAACAGAATGGAACGGCATGGAACGGGGGAGAATGGGTGTTACTTCATGGGAGAACATGGCTGATGCCACCGGGAGTCCCCAAGCTGTTCCCCAGCCATTGCATGGCAGCTGATTTTGAAGGATGATTTTGAACCGTTCTTCAAAATCGGCTGCCAGGAATGAATGGGAACAGCTTGAGGACTCTCACTGGCATCGGTGGCATTCTCCCATGTGGTAACACTCATTCTCCCCCTCCATTCCATGCTGTTTGATTCTGTTCTGTTCCTGTTCCTGCAAGTGCCATGCAATAAGCTCACTAATGTTGAGGTGGAATCTCTTTTTCTGAAACTTGCATCCATTGCTCTGGATCCTAGTCTCTGGAGCAGCAGAAAACAAGCTTGCTCCATCCTCAGTATGACATCCCTTCAAATATTTAAACAAGACTATCATATCGCCTCTTAGCCACCTCTTCTCCTGGTGACTCGATAAGGACCACACCAGGTGACACTGTAAGGGGGGAGGTGACACCACTGTTTCCTAAACAGCTGCCTTTGGGCAGAAATGGTCTATGGAGTTTGTCTGCATTCCTTTAAAACGCTGAAGAGATTGTGTGAGTGGGGTGAGGCTCAGCGGGAGAAGGAATTTAAATTTTTAAATTTTTCTTTAAAAGCTTTATATCTTACCAAATTTTCACTTTAACCACATGAAACAATGTACATGTAAATACGTTTAGGCTTTACATCAGATATTGTAATTTAAAGGTATAATTTAAAATTTTACTAGTTGTTCATGTCACAACTATTGCCATTACATTCAGTAATATGCGGGAGTTACAATTTATTAGTAACATTAGTACAAAAAACATTGCTAAGGATTCTGGATGGTGTGATACGAGAGGAGGTCAATGATTGGGGAGACTGATACTATAAGTACCACACCGAGTGACACCAATCATTGTGATGCCACTACTAACTTCTTTCCTTCAATTAGTCTTAAAGGTGCCATAAGATCCATTTGCATACTGATTTTCCAGATTAACATGGCCATATCTTTGAATTTTATTAGTATATGTGGCTTGTATTGCTTCTTGAAATAATAACTGTCTTTAAATATCTGAATGATGCAATGTGGAAGAAGAAGCAAGTTTGTTTTCTGCTGCTCCAGAGACCAGAACATGAATCAATGGATGGGAAATGTTGCCATTGTCTACATTGTTGTCAATGGGCGGAGATCCCACCTAAACATTAGGAAGAACATTTTTTACTGTAAAAACTGTTTGACTGTAGAATAGATAGCCTCTTTTGAGGTTTTTGAACAGGGGTTGAATGGACTCCTCTCAAGGGTACTTTTGTTTTGTATTCCTACATAATAGTTGTATATTCCTACATGTTGTAAGCCATCTTGAATCCCATTTTGGGACAAAGGCGGGATATAAATCCATAAATAAAATAAATAATAAATAAATAAAATAAAATAAAATAAAAGGGGACTGAAGTAGATGGCCTTTGTGGTCCCATCCAGCTCTATGTTTCTATGATTATATAACTTTAATCCTGTTTAATAGACATACAGAGGAGAGGTTTGTCAATAGCTATAGAGCTGGGAAGGAAAAATGTGTCAATAGCTATTGCTGTTGAATGGAGCTATGGATGAAAGGTTTGTCAATCGGTAGGAGAAGGTATGCCAATAGTTATTGGTATGAAGTAGAGTTATGTAGGAGAGCTTTGCTAATAAGTGTAGAGCTAGGTAAGATTGTTTTGTTTATAACTCTTGCTGTTTGATAGAGCTACGGAGAAGAGATTTGGAAATAGCTGTAGAGCCCGGTAGAAGAGATTTGTCAATAGTGGTTGCTATGCAAAGGGATCTTGTAGCACCTTTGGGACTGACTAAGAGAAAGAAAGGAGTTGGTAGCACAAGCTTTCCAAGACTTGAGTCTACTTCCCCAGAAGCTGCTTAATAGAGCTACATAGGAGAGGTTTTTCAATAGCTGTACAGACAGGTAGGGGATGTGTCAATTTCTATTGCTGTTTAATAGAACAAAGTGGGTGAAGCTTGTCAATAGCTCTAAAAGATAGGTACACAAAGTTTGCTAATAGCTTTCACGAAGTTCAGAAGCGATGTGTCTCAGCATAAAGGTTGAGAGAGAGAGGGTACTGCCTCTGGAAAGTGTCAGCTGGATGACCACTACAGAGTCAGAATGCTAAATGCCTGCGGAAGCATCACGCAAAAGGTGAGTCTTGCCTGCAAGGGAGCTGGCTTTGAATCCTCAGCCTTTTTTTAGCAGCTGCTGTATTATTTTAATTCTACTTTGTACCATGTTCTTTGACTGGGGACAGCGAGGCCTGGAAGCATCATCTTCTCTTCAAGGCCAACAGATGGAGGACTATTGCAAGGCATGGGAACATGTGGAACGCCATACCTGGAAAAAAAAACTCCCTCCTTTTCCAATATGTGACAACATTTGCTGTTCTCTGTTTTTCTAACACTGCTGCCTTTGGATAATGTGAATAAGTGCCTGAGACAAAAACTGAAAACAAAAAAGCACAAAGTCTTTGCCAGAATAAATGAACACGCTAGCATCCACCTTGCAGTATCCCTCCAGCTCATTGTTGTTTAACAACATGGGGTCTTTTCTTTTTCATAAGCAGCTATTTTCTCCAGGTACTCCATTTGTAACCATCTGCTCTGTATGCAGATTTACTCGAGGCCAATGTACCGCATCTCCTATTACATTTCCCCCCATTCCCCAGTATCTCTCATCTAGTTTTTATTGTGCACTTTACTGTATTCATTTGAGCACAATAGATTTACAGCAGGAGTGGGCAGACTAGATGCTGTGTCCCAGGGCCTCCAGTCAATTCCTTTGACCCCAAAACCTGGGAGAAATTTTAGTTCTGGAAACATTTCTTTATTTAAATATTTAAATCTGGAGATGACAGGGTGGGGTTTTTTGTGGGTTTTTTGGGCGATGAGGCCATGTTCTAGAAGAGTTTATTCCTGACATTTCGCCAGCAGCTGTGGCAGAGAAGATGCCAGCCACAGATGCTGACAAAACATCAGGAATAAACTCTTCTAGAACACGGCCTCATCGCCCAAAAAAACTCACAGAAAACTATGGATGCCAGCCATGAAACCCTTTGACTTCACATGTCAGAGTGGGTTACAAGAAAACCAATCTAACAACAAAGTAAAATGGTGTAAATAATTGAAAGTAATTTTAAAGGGCTAAAAACATGTCAAACAATCAAAAAACTAAGAGACAGGTTGAAAGGGTAAGAATAGTTTGAAAGAGTTTTAAATGAATTGAAACCATGTGTGGGGGAGGGTTTTTGTAAGATCCACTAGGCTCCCAAAGTTCTCTTTAACAACCATGTTTTTACTTGGTGTCTAAACAGTAGCAATGTTGGCACTAATTGGGCTTCCAAGGGGAGAGTGTGCCATAACTGGGTGCCACAGGAGAGCAGGCCCTCTCCCATGTCCTTGCACAACATGTTGGTCTGACAGATGGGACACAGAGGAGAGCCCCTCCAACAGACCTT
>NC_056525.1:5778420-5791310 GCF_019175285.1 Sceloporus undulatus | reverse complement strand
GGGACAAACAGGTGAATGTCACAACCTGTTTCTTCCAAAAGGCAGCTGTTTGGGGGCAGTGGTGTCACCGTGGGGTGTGATAGGGTGCCCCCCCCTGCAATCCCTATTGACCCCCGCCTCCCCCACCCGGTCCTGAGATTCCTCCAACCCAGCCTGTATCATTTCACTTTCCAATTTGTTGCCGGAGGTTTGCAAAACACATGGGTTGAGCTCGCGGCCTTGGTAGATGTGCATGGAGTTCGTGCCTCAGCAGTTGTCGATATTAACATGCTCGGGCTAACCACTAGCAGGGACGCGGCAACTCTCTTATGGCCAGAGATAACAGCTCCAAGCGTTGTGTGCTCACTCTCTGTATCAAATGTGGCATTGTAAGAATGCCATATGGAGTAACGGGGCATCTCTGAGCGAAGCAGCCAAAGAGTGACAGGCGAAGCTTGTTTGCAGAACGGAGAGCGTCGGCGTTCCGTCAGCTTCCCTATGATTCAAATGAAGATGCAGATCTGGAGATGCCTCCCTCTGCATTTGCGCAACATGAAGCACTGCTTACTCTATCTCTCCCACTGCTAATGCAATCTAGAAAGCAAAAGGGGGGGTGCAGCGGATCTGAAATGACACCTGCCTCTCCGCATGGCTTGCCCTCTGACACCCATACCAACGCTTCTTCGGCTTCAACAGGCTCTGCCTTTGGGCAGAATCACTTTGTGCAAGGACAACTTTTTATGGAAAAGGAGCCCTCTGGCAAGTGGGGTAGGCCAAGTGTGTGGCCAGACTGAGTTATGTTTTGTTTAAGCTTTTCAAAACTGCCGAACATATTCAAATGGGATTATTTCCTGGGCATTGGGTTTGCGCAGGTACGCCCTCTGATTAATCTTTTAGAACTCCTCTTAAACTGCATGGCGGTTTGGGAGGAGGCAAGATTCCCCCCCACAACACCACACTCTTTCTCAAAATCATTATGAGATGCTTATACTACTACGAATGAGTATTTCTAGTTCATAGTTTACCCACATGCCCAAATGTGCACACACAGAGGCAGAGCAATAGTTCCCAAGGCAAAACAACTGCTGGGCCTGGCACAATTCTAGCTACATCGTGGTTTTGCAGGACACATGAAAATCATGGGAAGAGAGTGATATTTAATTGACAACAGGGGCATTTCGTGATACAGCACCAAATCAATACACCTCCTGGGTCACTCCACTCATCGCTAGAGAATTAGGTGAAGCTGTTCCTAGATTTGATTCCATTGTTTTGTGTGCCTCCCAGACATTTTACTTATGGGACTTAATCAAATTATCATAGGTTTGTTTGGGCAAAATTTCTTCCGAGGAGGTTTGTTCCTTGTCATCTTTGAGGCTCGAGAGAGTGTGACTTGCCCAAAAAGTCACGCAGTGGGTTTGTTTAGACGAAGCAGGAATTTGACCCTGGTCTCCCGAGTGGGTAATCCACTGCTCCACACCACTACACCATGCCGGCTCTCTCCTATGATTTCAATACACATAGTTATTTTTGTTAGAGGGGGGATGCTGGCTTCTTTCTAATCCCTATGGGCTTCTCCTCATGAGGTTTGCCAGATAAGTCAAGTTCAGGCTTCTGTTACATTTAAAAGTTGTGTAGAAGAGGAAACTTTCCCTAGGCATTTCCCAGCATTGCAAACACAGCTGTTGAAAATCAAGCTGTTCTATACAACTTTAAAATACAGAAAGCCTGTCTTGAAAGCCCTGTGGTGTAGTGGGTTTCAGCATTCAAACTATGGCTGATGCCACCTGCAGAAATAAAACCATTTTATCCACTTTTCATTGCCATTGCTCATTCTATCTGCTTTGGTCAGGATCATTTATTTATCTTTATACACTCTATCCCACAGAACCAAAATGTCAAATGAGTTGATTCTGTTTCCTATGAACTTGGACAATCCTGGACCTGGACAATTCTGACTTTGGTCATTCAGTTCACCATCTCTAGCACTTGAGGATCTTTTGTCTGGTTACTTCATAGCTACTCTCCCCAAGTTCATGTGTATCTATCGCACTATACAATTGACCTCATGTATAAGTTCAGGGGAGGTTTTGGGGAAAAATATGGATTTTGATACAATTTATGATAAAGTCAAGGGTCGTAAAACTTAGAGGCCTGTAAACCAATGGATCTAAGATGATGAAAAGGAAAGAAAGGAACACAATGACAAAAACTTACAAAGTTCCATCATGCAGAAGTTATTTTCTGCTCACCAAAACCTGAATGAACGCTGGATGGATTGAGAGAGCTGAGGGTCAATCATGTCTTCCAAAAAGAGATTCATCATTCTTGCCTTTCACCTGAGGATGGTTTCTCTTTTATAACGAGTTCAAAGAATAGCTCTTACCAATGAACTGTGGATAAAATCAAACTCCAGGTTTTTTTGGGTTAATTTTTTTTGATTAAAATTTCTAGACATATATGAGTCTATACAGACTAGAATCCAGTTATCTAGTTTCATCTAGAAAGACCACATTGAAATCACTGAGGGACTTGGAGAGTAGTCTTCTACTATTTATTCTCAATAGGTGTTGTGTTGTGCTCTCAAGCCATTCCAAACTTCATGATGAATGTAAGGCGAACCTATCACAGGATTTTCTTGGCAAGATTTCTTCAGAGGACGCTTGCCATTGCATTTTCAACTGAGGCATGTAGAGAGTGTTGACTTACCCATTAATTCACCCATTTGCTTTTGAACACGGTGATCTATTCTCAGTTGTGACTAACATTAATTTGCCCAGAACATGAATGTCATGAAATGTTTGGGTCGTGTTGTTGTCGTTCTGTTTTTTCAGGAGGTATTTATTAAAAACAACAATAACATTAACTGGGACCCATGGGCTTCATCTGGGAGTAATCACCACTTTACAAATTAATTGCGAATGGATTTTTTGAGTGGCAGATGCCATAGTTCATGTGCAAAGATTTGCTTTTCTGACCTACCACACACTCATGAAATAAGACTACCAGATGATCTTTCAAAGCAATTAACAAGCAGCCATGTCAAAGATTACAGTAAACATCTTGGAACACGTGCCTGGGACATAAATCTGGCCAGGGAAAAAGATTTAAAATAATATAACGGACAAGATCTTAAATTAGTCTGTAAGAACTTTTTCTGCTGCATCCAAACTCCCTCAAGCCTCCACTTGTCCGTCAATTTTTAATGCATTCCAGGTAATATGCTTCAAAAAGCTTGCTTTTATGCAAGCCAGGGTTCACATGTGCCACATTAGGAACTTTCATCTCTGCAAAGGTATCACCTTTTCCTATCCTATTCATGTGTTTGCGCTCTTCAAGATTATTAATTATGAGTTTTTTAAGCTCCCACTCTCGCCACCTTATCTGTAAAGTGTTTACTACTATAACTAGCCTTTTCAGCTCACACTTGATGCTTGTTAAAGAATAGGAAGCAGATTCAGGGTTGGTTTTTTTTCTCTTTCTCTCTCTCTCTCTCACTGCCACAAATTCAGAGAAGGAGAAGGATAGTGGCTCACTGCTTTAGTAAAGAATATGGGGCCAAAATCCTAGAATCCATTCTTCAGAGATTAATATCTAACACTCTTGGTGATTGGTGACTACACCATCCCTTCTTACAAGTACATACATTGCACCACAAATAGTTTCTACTGCACTTAGAGAGAGAAAAAGAAGGAATGCAATAGATATAGGATGGGTGGACACCTGGCTTAACAAAATACTAAGAAAGGATCTAGGACTCCTAGTAGACCACAAGTTGAACACAGAGTCAACCAATGTGAAACAGCCGCAGCTAAAAAAGCCAAATGTGTATTGTAGGGCCATCAGTCCAACCTCGCCATGACGACATACACAACCAAAGCATCCCACAGAGCCATCCAGCCTTTAGTAAACCTCCAAAGGAGGAGACTCCACCACCTCTGAGGAGTGTGTTCCACTGTCCAAACAGCTCTTTCTGTCAGGAACATTTGTTCCAATGCTGTAGGTGGAACCTTCTTTTACTGACAATACTATCTACTTGCCCTTGGTTTCCTATTCGCTGGAGCTGTAGAAAACAAACTTCCTACCATCTTCAGTATGGACATCCCTTCAGATATTTCAACATAAAACATGGCTCTACATTGTCACCTTTTTCTTCCCCAGCCCTAAAAACTTAACTCCCTTACGTCACTCCTACATCAGGGCCATAGCTTCTAGACCTTTCACCATTTTTGGCTGTCCTCATCTTTGACCACATCCCAGCTTATCCACATCCCTCCTGAATGGATGGTGCCACTGAATCGGACGCCATGTTTCCAGCCCGGTGAGTTCTAATGACCAAAGTAGAATTGAGTGGCACTATTATTTCCCTCCATCTACACACTATATGTCTATTAATACAGCCTAGAATCAACTTAGGCTTTTTTAGCTGCCACATCACAGTGCTCCCACATGTTCAGCTGTTGTCATAGTAGGAGACTCCCAGTAAACCTGTTTAATATATGTCTCTGAACTTTAACATTTGACCTGCTTGCTTTTGAAGTGACTTTTTACAGACACAGCTGTTTTTTGCATCATTGATGCTTGGTGGTGGCTTCCATACCAATGCAGTGCTGAATCTATTTTGAGTTTGAGGGCTCGAAGTTTTTAGAACGCTACCCAATGTGCTAGAACCATAATTTGTGTACAGACACTCTTAGCGCTTCTTTTTAAACCCCAATTCAAATCCAGAGCCAAATTCCCAGGTTGCTTGCCCACCTAACCGCTGCTAAGTGTGCACGTTCCTGCTTTGGCCAATTGTCATTGTGTAATGAAGGAGGACCTGCCTTCCCCAATAATTTCCGAAGAGAAATTTTGATGGTCCAATGTGGGAGGAATCCAAGCAATTTAATGAAAAAAAATGCCCTTCGTCCCACATGATTAGCAAACTAGAATTTGAGCGGAGAATTGGGTCCCCCAAGTCTCGCATTTGTGCATTCCTAATATAATAGGAAAAAACTGTATTATTGACATCTTAGCCACTTGCAAATGTGGTACCAATGAGGAGTATAACTATTCCAAACACCCCCACTGCCATGTCAGCAAAGACCACAATTTCAGCACTCCTAATAACATGCCCATCAAACCTCTGCTAAAGCTGACTCACAAGATTTGGTAGAATCCACCCACCCTCCACAGGCCAAGTCTATAGATGCAGGTGCCAGGTCACCTTACATGGCACCATGTGCTGGGTAAACTAAGATTTGTGACCAAATATTTTAGATGATCACTTTCTGGCAAAAGGTAATCAAAACTGTTCTTCCACCAATTTGGGCAACCCAATGCTTCTCAGCCTTTTGGGCTAAGATCAAATGTAGACAACAATCCTATTTTCAAGTAAAATTATAAATATGTGACGGAAGAGAAAGAGAAATCATATGGCAGAATTTTATGAACATTTTTGGGCCTAACAGAAACAGGCCAAACAAAAGCTGCTTTGGGTCCACTTTGGAGGCTATGCTGTTTAAATGCTACATGCTTCCTAAAACTGCTGGAAGCCATGCCAAAGCCATGCTCCAGTCATAAGGAGTGGAAGCCACAGCTTGTTGTGCAGCTTTCTGGCCTCTTAATATGCATATGTCATTTAAACCAGCATTACCATCCAAAGTGACCCGAAGCAAGCTTTATTTTGGCCTTTCTGTTCAGGCCCTGGTTTCAAGTTTATTTCATTTGTCATCAAAGATAGATACATTCACTGTGCCATCTGCCACAAACATCACTTAAAAAATTTGGAAAAGCTATCTTAGCTGAACCCTAGAGCCAAAAAGACCACAAGGCGAGAAGTCAAATGTGATTACCAGAATCTGGTATTGGACTTTGTTTTTGTAAGTGGATTTACATATATGGGGAATTAAAATAGAGCAGTTTTTTTTGTAATATGTTCATATCAAGTAGAGTAAATCAGCAGAGGATGGCACCAATGTTATATCATGCTCTCCATACGCACCACTCCCAAAGCATTACTTGTAAGTTTATGTCTACTATACTAAGTATTACAGTTACATTAATTGGGAAAAAGTGGTAATAAGATTCTTATAGTGAATGAAGATACCTAACTCTTTAGTACTTTTATCAATACTTACGTATAGAAACACCCACCCCACAAATTCAACTGGGCTATTTGGTATGCGGAAGGATCCCTGTGAAAGTGGACAACCTCAAATTAAAAAAGAAACATTATGTTGAGAAGACCAGCTTTAGGAAATCTCTAGGTCCCTCCAGCACCAACTCATGTATTCAACATTCACCAAGACAGTGTGACCATAGGGATTGTGCAGGAAGACCTACAAAAAGCCTGAGGTCAGTGTCTTTCTCTAGGAATCCTTTAGATCCTCCAGCACATCTTTTGGCAAAACAGTTGGCCACAGAGTTGCTCGAAGGATCTAGAGATTCCTAGAGTAGGTACATATTATCAACAATCCACAAATAATCAAATCCTCAACAGTCAAAGCTTGCAAATGTGGGAGGGCCGAGCTGTAATGATAATGACTCTTGCATTCTATTCCCCCCACTGCTCCCCCTCCTTTAATCATGGCTAGAGTGCTGCACTATACTGGCTCTGAAATCCGTTTGCTGTTATATCGTTTTCTATCTTGCTTTCTGCTTTTTCATGGTTTTTCTATCTGTGTAATTATTACACATAATGTTTCTTACTTTAAAAACAACCACACACCTGGCCAAACCCCGGGTGCACTCCCTTCAAGACTCCTTGTCTACTTGGTAGGCCTTTAACTCTTATGTGTCATGGAGAAAAGGGAGACGCTGGATCTATACTCTACTTGTGTTGGCTTTATTTTTCTAGCAGGACAGTCTCTGAAACCTTCACACCTCTCTTAGCTTCTAGACGGACTCTGCAGTCCAGAGCAGGAACATGTTCCGACCACAGCAGGTGGGATTTCAAAATTTAGGAAACAATGCAGAAACCAAAATTGATCCAACTTTACCATGTCATTTCTGTGAGTCTGCCTTGGGTCCAAGGTTGTCGTTTTGTTTGCCTTCAAGTCATTCCGACTTCTGGCAACCGTAATGCTAGCCTATCATTGGGTTTTTCTTGAAAAAATTGGTTCAAAGAGGGTTTATCCTTTCGCTTCCCTCTAAGGCTGACAGAATGTGACATTGTCCAACACATCATCAATGTTGTTCCCATGGCTGTCCTGAATCAGCCATCAAGATCGGGCCTGTGTGAATGGTATGTGGTGTGTGTTGTGTGGCCTTCAAGTTCGTTTCTGACTTCATGGCAACTGTAAAGGCTTTACTGTGGCGTTGTTCTTGACAGGGATTTGTACAGAGGAGGATAAGGTTTGTTATTGCCCGCTCCTGAGTACAAAGGGATGTGATCCTTTCCCAAGGTCACCCAATGGGTTTTCATAGCTGAGCGCGGGGGCAATCAAAACCCTAGTCTCTGGCCGTCAACGTCCACATACTCAACCCACTATACCACACTGGCTCCCATATTACTCGCAGGAAAATCAATTAATTATCAATCTAACTCAGTTTTTACGGAACGCTAGAAAACATTGGTCCAAATACCCCATGGTCTGTTTCCTCTGGCAACGATAATGTTCAAATCTACTCCTAGTTTTGAAAGCACCCCAACCAAAGATCAGCAGCTCCCCTGACTATTCACCATGTCAGGAACTGGTGCACACTGTGTGGAAATTGGCAGTGCATCTAATTTAATCAGGACATTCCGAGGGGATGGAAGAGAACATCGCACATCCATAGCGTCACACACAGGGCTGCCACCAAAGGTCCTGACTTCACATGTGTGTTGATGGCAAAGTTAATTTGCAGAGATCTTGCAGAAGGCGAACCAAGGCATGGAGGGTTTTCTTGATGTGCAGGGAAGAAGAAGAAAAGGGGAGGAAGCCAAAGTAGAAATGAGAGAATCATACTGTCTATCGTTTATTTTAGGGGCCTACATGGGATTCAAACGCCCATCACCACGGGGAAGGTGATATTCCATCCAAGAAAGATATGCTGAATGTATGTTTGGTTTTTCTTTTTTAATTAAGGCAACGCCAGGCAATTAAACGCAGATCCCACTCAGCTCCTTGAAAAGGAAGAGCTGTAGTGAAGAAGAAAACAACAGATCTGTTTTATGAGAAAATACACCTGGCGAAGTATAGATGCAGAGATGCTCAGTTATAATGTAAGAAAGGTCAGCGCAGCTTCTAACCAAAACCATTACGCTCTGAACTGATAAGCCAATCTGGGTATTTTAGTACTGCTTCCCCTCCCTTGCTTGAAAAGCTATGTTTGGATCACAGAATCCCCTGGCTAGCATGCAAGCAGCCGGCTACCAAAAAGTAAATTTCCAAGCTGTTTTCAGATCCTGGCAAAGGAAACAATGCAGAGTCAAGGCATTTTAGGAGAGCGGCAAACGCATCAATTGGTTTCATCGGTTAAAACTGGATCCCTCCAGTTTTCATGGAAGCTTTCAACTGGATCTGGCTTGCTAGTTAGCAATTAATATTTATTCATAATATGAAGAGATCTATTAATTAATTACTATTAATAAACAGTAAATCGATAATCTAGCATTTATTAATTATATATAGCCAAAGGCAGCGCCCCACACATAGACTGAAACAAAAGCTGCTAAAACAAGAAACAATCCTTACAATAAAAGGAGTAGTTAAAAAACAATTAAGCAACTGTCCTATCTAAAAATGGCACTAATTTGAATGCTTTAGCAGCATTTAAGCATACGTCTGGAATGAGATAAACAGGACAACAGCCACACCACCATGTACATTAAAAGACAGTTCTTCAACACTCAGTTAATAGCTATTAAGGACTTTTGTGTAGTAGAGGAGAACAGAGAAGGGTCAACCTTCCCTCCAGTAGAACATGTTCACAGACATGAACAGCTATCAACAGATGGGCTGTGTGGTGTGTTTGTGTTATGTGCCTTCAAGTTGTTTCCACTTATGGCAACCCCAAGGCGAAGCTTTCCATGGAGTTTTTCTTAGGAGATTGTCAGAGGGGTGCCATTGCCTACCCCTGAGGCTGAGAGAGTGTGACTTGCCAAGGTCACCCAGTGGTTTCATGGCCGACTGGGAATCAAACCGTGTTCTCCAGCGTCACAGGTCCAACACTCAACACTCCAAACCGCTTTCTGTGATGGTGCTGGGAACCAAAACACTAAAAGCCCTTTCCCAAGGACTATAACGATCTTTGCAGGTCTTATCTAGTTAACACACCAATGAATGAGGTCTCCTTAAATGAGTTTTGCAGAAATGCTACTGGATAAACACACAGAAGATGAGGACAGTGTCATATAATGGTCTGAACATTGGATTAGGACACTGGGAGACCAGGGTTTGAATCCCGGCTCAGCCATAGAGACCCACTTAGTGACTATGGGCAAGTCACACTTTCTCGGCTTCAGAGGATGGCAATGCCAAACACTCTCTGAAAATACCTGGCGAGAAAACCCTATGATAGGTGTGGCTTAGGGTTGCCATAAGTCAGAAAGGCACTCAACAATGACAATATATGTATATAGGAGGCTACTGGAAATTCTCTTCCCCTTTCCGTCCTTCATAAGATTGCTGACATTTCGATGCTCCCCTTGTCATTGGGAGAGAGTTGTTAGTTGGTAAGGATCCCAGCAGTGACTCATTAATGGGGTTAACTACTTACGTTCTGCAACAGTGACTCATGTTAAGCCCATGATGATTTCATTTGCCTCAATCCTCCAGGCAACAGAGAGTCCACATGTAATTAATCAAGTGGCTATCCATCACACACACAGGGCTGGAATCTAGCCTGCAAAGCCCCAGGCTAAATACTGCTATGGTGTCACAATTCTTGGAGGTGATTCCCCATGCAACACGTAGCATATTAATTTGACCAAAGAAGTCCTCCACCTCTGCACAGATTCCCCTTAATGAAAACCACCGCATCTATTTGCAGAACAAGAATCCATCTGGACTTCCAAGAAGTTTTCCTTAATTAGTATCACTAGGAGGCCAGGTTGGCCAAGTTTGTTTCTAAGAACAGTGGTACCACTGCAGTTTGGTTCCATGACCACCACCACCTAAATCCATGGATGCTCAAGTCCCATGGTATCCCTCATATTATGGGAACATCAAGGTTTGATTTTTGGAATTTATATATATATTAGAATATTTTAAAGCCATGGATGGTTGATTCTGTGGATAGTCTATGGATATGGAGAGCCAACTGTATGTATCGGTGGTGTGGTAAGCCACCAAAATCCCCTAATATAGTTATTAATTCAGCTATAGTTTGATGTAACATTAGGAGCTAGCATGAGCTAATGTGGCTGCAATGGCATGCATAGTACAGTACCAGAAAAGGTAGTGTGAACAACTCCTAGTCCCAGCCATGTGGAAAGGCATGGGGATCATAGAATCATAGAAGATTATTGCAACAGGGTTAAAATGTTCCCCAGTGCGTTCTAACATGCCCCCGCGGGGCGCGTGGGGGCTTGCACGGAGCGTGACGGGAATGCGATGGGGCCCAGAACGCCAGTTTACTGCACACGGGAATGTCGCCTTTGCCACTGGGCATTCCGATCTCATTCCCATTGAGTTCCAGGGGATGCCATTTCTGGGGAAGCTTTGAAACAGTTCCCAGAAATGGCGCCCTCTGGAACTCAGTGGGAACACGATGGGAATGCCTGGCGGCAAAAGCAGCGTTCCCGTGTGCAGTAAAACTGGCGTTCTGGGCTCAATCACATTCCCATCATGCTCCGTGCGCGCCCCCGTTAGAACGCACCGGGGAATGTTTTAACTCTGGTGCGATAATCTTCATAGAGTTGGAAGAGACCACAAGGGCCATTCAGTCCAACTTCCTGCCATGCAGGAACACAGTATCAAAGCATCCCCAAGAGATGGCCATCCAGCCTCTGTTTAACGACCTGCAAAGAAGGAGACCCCACTACTCTCTGAGGCAGCATATCCCTCTATCAAACAGCTCCTACTGTCAGGACATTCTTCCTAATGTTGAGGTAGAATCTCTTTTCCTGTAGTTTGAATCCATCACTCTGGGTTCTATTCTCTGGAGCAGCAGAAAACAACCTTGCTTCATCTTTAGTATGATGCCCTTCAAATGTTTAAACAGGGCTATCATATCGCCTCTTAACCTTCTCTTCCCCAGGCTTGACATGCTCAGTTCCCTAGCTCTCTCCTCACCATTTTGGTTGCCCTACTTTGCACATGCTCCAGAGATAGAGGAGGTACTGGAAGAGCACCACCATCACACACACACACACACACACACACACACACACACACCCCTCTGCATTTCTGATGGAAATTGAAAGCCAAAAGATAAGTTCTGCCATATCAAACAAGAGCCGAATCCCCCTTTCATCTTTTCTGTATTCCTAAACCCCCCCTTACTGCCATCTCATTCCTGGGGACTCCAGATCTTTTATAGGTGTTGTGAAGTATATGAAGCATCATTGATCAAAATCAGTCCCTCTCCTCTCCAAAGAAACTCTTCACTTTGGAAACCATGTCAGGCTTTGTTGAGGGGCAATCAAACTTTTGGTTCCCCAGAGAACCTCTATGGATTGGGGTTGGCTTGAAGGTATAAATAGCACCCAGCCTTTTTGCTGGAGTCCCTCTTGCTAGTCTGGAGTCGCTACTCCTTTGTTCGTGTCTGCTACCCTAAACTTACATTAAAAAAAGCCTAATGGTTTAAGCAGCTCCTGCTTTCTGTGGACCATCTCTTCAGGATTGGTACATAGATCCTTGTCTTATCTGACCCTCAAATTCTGCTATCCCATTTCACTTTTCTATATTCAGTTAACTCTGTATGCTGTGTGAGCGAGTGAGTTACTCATAGAATCACAGAATCATAGAGTTGGAAGAAATCACAAGGGCCACCCAGTAAAATCCCATTCTGCCATACAGAAATTCACAATCAAAGCACCCCCCGACAGATGGCCATCCAGCCTCTGTTTAAAGACCTCCAAGGATGGAGAGTCCATCACTCTCTGATGGAGTGTGTTTGATTGTCAAACAGCTCTTATTGTCAGGAAGTTATTCCTAATGTTGAGCTGGAATTGCTTTTCCTGTAATTTGAATTCATTGTTCCAGGACCTATTCTCTGGAGCAGCAGAAAACAAGCTTGCTCCATCCTCAGTATAACTAGTATGTGTGTTCTTCTATATTTCCCCCCAATAAAAGTTAATGTCATCCCCCATGCCTAGAGTTTCTGTCATTTATTACCAGTATAGTTGGTGCTCAGTTCCTGCCTATATCACCCCCTCTTGCAAAGCCAAGCTAAACATACCCCTAATTAATTAAAGATAGATTGCAACTGCCAGTGGAGGCTCTACAAGCCACACATATATTGGGTAACAGTGCCCCCCCCAAACACTATGCAATTCTAGGCTGCATCAATAGAAGTACAATGTTTAGATCAAGGGAAGCAGGAAGTAGCAAAAATCACTATTTTTCAGATTTATTTATTTATTTTCAAGTTTTATGGCATTGTTTACTGCAGACACACTGCTGCAATGTGATACCAAAAGCCTGTATTTCTCCAGCCCTTCCTCACCATCATCCCAATATCAGTGTTGCTTAAAAAACATGAGACAACAGTGTGATGCAGCTGCTAAAAACGACAATATGATTCTAGGCTGCATCAATAAGAGTGTAGTGTCTATGTTGAGGGAATTCAAGATACAGCCATGTTAGTCTGTAGAATCAGTATGTAGAATCAGTATGAGACTAAAGAAAAAAAGTTGACAGAATGAGCTTTCACAGATTTAAGTCAACTTCCTCAGATGCACAACTTCCTCTTATACATTTGAGGATATTGACTTAAGTCTATGGCCCTTATCACATGAGCAAAATTTGAAGTTATCCCAGGGTCAATGTGAAGGCAATGCA
>NC_056525.1:5767477-5778320 GCF_019175285.1 Sceloporus undulatus | reverse complement strand
CCCCCCCCCTCGTCAGCACTGTAGGCCAGCATGTTAATTTTATTGTTTTTATTGAATTGTTTTAATGTATATGTATGTATTGTTATTAGATGCTGTTCACCGCCCTGATTTTCAGAAGGGCGGTATACAAATAAAATTTTATTATTATTATATTATTATTATGATTCTTCATGGAAGGTTTCTTAAAATCCCAAATGTGTTCATAAAGGTTGAGAAGGCCCTGTTAGACAGATCTCAGGTGCCGCTCAAGGCTGGTGAAATGAAGGAACAATGTCTATTCCCGCTAATTTAAAGATCTGCAAAAGTTTCCAGCATGTGTTGAAACAGGTAGGACATTTGTAAGGCAGAGTCAAAGTTCAAAAAAAGTAGGGTAAGATTTCTGTTTGCAAAGAAAGATACAATTTAGGTGGTAGGTGTAAAGAATGACCAAAGACAATAAAACAATGTTATTTAGTGGGATGTGGGTTAGAGGATAAAATCTCAGGGCTGTCTGAAAAAAGGATTGCTGGCCCATTATTTCAGAGACAGCTAAAACACACCACCATGGTGGCTCTCCAGTCAAAATCATTTATTTGTAAGCACTGAGGCCTCAGAAGTTTGTGATATATCAGTAATAGTATTTTCTAGTATTTATATACTGTTTGTTTTCAGGGTATTTCTCTTCAAAGTACTTCTCATTTGAGCCATCCTTATAACAGCCCTATAAGGTAGTTAGTGTTATCCAAATATTGCATGCATGGAATGAGGCTGAAAGAATAGCATCTGGCCTGTACTTCCTGTGAGAGAGGCATTTCTTAAGGCTTGCTTGCAGGTAAAAAGCCTCAAACCACCACTGGACTCTGCTGCTCAGCTGTGAGGGGGCTGTGCCTGTGAGAGAGGCATTTCTTAAGGCCTGCTTGCATAAAAAAAGCCTTAAACCACCACCGGACTCGGTTGTGCAGCTGTGTAGCGGGGATAAGGGTTTGGTATATTGCTAGCTGAGCCATAGCATCAGAGGAATGACATTGCTGCTAGTCTTCCTCTGTCTTGGCTCCTTGTTGTCATTAGGGGGAGAGACAATGGACATGGGGTTGGTTTGCATGGGGAGGTGGCTGGTAATTGTGAGGTTGTACTTGGAGCTCCCATCGGAGTAGTGTGGGGCAGTGGGAGATACGGCGGTAGGAGAGTGGAATTACAAAGGAAAGGAAGGCGAGATCCATGCTTAATATCTATCTCTCCTTCCATCCACTCTCCTAACCAAAGAGAACTGAGGGTCAGTCCAACTGTACCACAAACCTTGTCTCTGCTCCTGTGCAATGCCAGGTCAGTTAGGAATAAGACTCACATAATTTATGATCTCATTCAAGATAAGAACTGCAACCTGGCTTGCATTACTGAGACCTGGCTCGGGCCTGAGAGTGAAGCAGTGTGGGCACAGGCGCTTCTAGCCGGGTACTCAGTTAAGGACCAGATCAGGTTAAGTGGGCCGGGGGGGGGGGGGGGGGGGGGGGCCTTGTTGTGAAGAAAACCCTTCCTTTGACCAGGAACCAGGTCCGTAAAACTGATTTCATCGAGTGTATTTACCTGACCCTGAATACCAGGGACAGACTGGGGATTCTGTTGGTCTACCGTCCACCCCATGCGCTAACAGACTCCCTGGCCGAGCTGACACAAATGGTCTCGGAACTGGTGTTGGAGTCTCCTAGGCTTCGTGTTCTGGGGGACCTCAACATCCCTTTTGATGCCAGTCAAGGTCCAACAGGTGAGGCTCGGGAGTTCATGACTGCCATGGGCCCGTCCCAGTTGGTTTCAAGGTCCACACATTGTGCTGGTAATACTCTCGACGTCTTTAGTACGGACACGGACACTCCGTGGGCAGAGATCTTTAATGTCTCTGCCCTATCGTGAACGGACCATTTCCTGGTCGAGGCTCGAATCAAGGCTTCTACCTTAAGCCCCTCCGGGGGTGGAGGACCTATTAGGATGGTTCACCCTCAAAGGCTGATGGAACCCAAAAGGTTCCAAGAAGCCCTAGAGGATTATATGGTTGGAACTGACGGTGACTCTGTTGATGCCCTGACTAACACCTGGGATAGAGATCTCTCCAGGGCTATACACAGTATCGTTCCCAAGCGGCCTTTCTGGCCTGCTTCCAATAAGCAACCCTGGTACACAGAAGACCTCAGGGATAGGAAGCGGGCCGTGCAACGACTAGAGCGTAACTGGCGAAGACATCATCACTTAGCCGACAAGGAACTCCTTGAGTCTCTTTTGAAGCCTTACGGAGTGGCAATAAGTGCAGCTAAACATTCGCTTTATGCTACACGTATTGCGTCCGCGGAGTCGCGTCCAGCAGAGCTGTTCAGGGTAGTGAGGGAGCTAACACAACTGCCCCCCCTCTCTGAACCCTATTTTAGAACCATCTAAAGCCTGCTGTGACGAATTTAACGACTTCTTTGCGGATAAAATCTCTTGGCTAAGGGCTGATCTCGACGCCAGTATTTCTTCAGATCCTATAAGAGAGGTTTCCAGAGCTTCCGTGAATTCCATTAGACTGGATCATTTTGAGTTTGTGAGTACCGAGGAAGTGGACAAGATTCTTCGAAGTGTTAGGAAGACAACATGCTCTCTCGATCCCTGTCCTTCATGGCTGGCAGCCCAGGGGGCAACGGCAGCAACCTCTATGTTGCGCCGTATAATTAATTCATCCTTCAGGGAGGGGCGTTTTCCATCGAGCTTAAAATCAGCAGTAGTAAAACCTCTATTAAAAAAGCCCTCCCTGGACCCCCTAATTCGGAATAATTATCGGCCTGTTTCGTTGCTGCCTCTTTTAGGGAAGGTGATCGAGAGAGCAGTTGCTTTCCAGCTTCAAGGGATCTTGGAAGAAACAGATTTTCTAGACCCATTTCAAACCGGCTTCCGGGCGGGCTATGGAGTTGAGACTGCCATGGTTGCCTTAGCGTGTCCCTGTTAGTGCTCTTGGACATCTCAGCGGCTTTCGATACCATTGACCATGGTATCCTTCTGGAATGCCTGAGGGAGTTAGGTATCGGGGGCACTGCGCTCCAGTGGTTCCGTTCTTACCTCTCGGGTAGATTCCAGATGGTGCAGCTGGGGACGTCTGCTCCGATAAGAGGGCGCTTACATCTGGTGTCCCCCAATGAGCTATTCTGTCCCCCATGCTATTTAACATTTACATGAAACCGCTGGGAGAGATCATCCGGAGACATAGGGCGCGGTGTTATCAGTACGCTGATGACACCCAAATATGCGTCTCTGTGTCCCCGACTGATGCAGTAACTAGGGATGGCATCTCTCCTCTAAATGACTGCTTGGAGTCGGTAATGGGCTGGATTAGGAAAAACAAACTCGGCTTGAATCCAGAAAAAACGGAAGTACTAGTGATAGGCTCGCCCGGTCCGGGTGGTGAAATTTGCCCACTGTCCTGAATGGGGTCACGCTCCCCCTGAAGGACTCAGTTCGCAGTTTGGGGGTGCTTTTGGACTCATCGCTCCAGCTGACTTCTCAGGTGGATGCGACGGTCAGAAGCACCTGTTACCAGCTTCGGCTGATAGCCAGCTGCAACCCTACCTAGGCCGGGAGGACCTTGAAACAGTGGTACATGCTCTGGTAACCTCTCGGTTGGATTTCTGTAATGCACTCTACATGGGGCAACCCTTGTACCAAACTCGGAAGCTTCAGCTAGTGCAGAATATGGCAGGTAGGTTGGTCTCTGGATGTCCCAGGGCCGACCATATAACACCGATTCTGCATGATCTCCATTGACTGCCTGTTCGCTTCCGGGCACAATACAAGGTGTTGGTTATAACCTATAAAGCCCTAAATGGCTTGGGCCCAGGGTACTTGGAGGACCACCTCTCCCCATATAGTCCACCCCGCACCCCTCAGGTCGTCTAGGAAGAATCTGTTGAGGATCCCAATATGTATCAACCTCACAAAGGGCCTTTTCTATCTCGGCCCCTGGGATCTGGAACACCCTTCCTGAGGAACTCCGCTTTCACAAATCGGGTTGCCAGAGTCTAATGCCCCTGCCCTTGTGAAGATGCCTCAGCATGATCCCCAATCCCAAGTCCTGGGGAAATTGCAGAAAAACTAGGAGGAAAAGTTGCCTTAGCTCATACAGAGCTATGGAGCAGGCAGCTATTTCTGCTCATTCCAAAACACAGTACTTTTTTTGTTTTGTTTTGTTTTGTTCATTTGTTTCCTTGAGTCCTTTCCATTTGCTATAGACATAGGGGGAAAGGTGAAGGGAGTTTCTTGTGTCCCTTAAAATTCTGAAACAGGTTGAAATAGAGGCCTGTTACAGATAGCCAAAATAAAGCTGCTTCGATCACAGTGAGGTATGGTGTTTCAATGATGCATGCATCCTAAGAGTCCAGAAGTCGCACCAAGCCACGCACCAGCCCTAAGGACTGGAGCGTGGCTTTGGTGGGGGCTTCTGGATTCTTAGGACGCATACATCATTGAAATACCATACCTCCACGTGACTCAAGCAGCTTTATTTTGGTTGTCGTAACAGGCCAGAGAATCTGAATCAGAAATATAGGCGGGATACAAACCGCAATAGTACGTATAAGATACGTACTAGGGTTAGGAAGGGGCGGTGCTTCCGCACCCCCTAACCTTAACGTATCCTATACGTACAAGATGGCGGCGCCCCTTTTACATGGGCAGCGCCATCTTTACGTACTGGACGCAAGCGTCCAACGTGTCGCGGCGCCTATGACGTCGCAAATGCACCGGCGGCGTTTCGCGACGTACGTCATCAGTGCGCCGCAAGAAGAAGCTCGAAATGGAGCTTTCTTTTTGCTCCGCGCGGGAGTCGCGTGGTTGGCTGCTGCGGCTCCCGCGCGGAGCAAACGGCGGCGGCGGGAAGCGCCGCAAAGCGCGGTTTGTATCCCGCCATAGTATATATGTGCTTCTCTAGCAGTTGACCAGAGTAAGATTAAATCTAAGTCTTGAAGAAGGAAAGGAAAAGAAATGCATTTACTGAGAAGAACTGCTGCTTGATCAAGCAGCTAAAAGTATCCTTCACTACTCTAGGTTAGATGTCACTCTTCCTAGAAAGCACAATTGATATTTTTTCAGTGAAATGTGCATGTTTTTTAAGAAAAGAAAGAAAAGAAAGAAGAACAGGGCAACTAGGTATGGCATTATAACTTAGGCATCATAGCAAAACAAATCCTTGAAAAGAAAACTTTCTGTGGAGTTTTTTCCTTGTTAAAATATATAAGCCAGTAAATACACTAGTTCCTTATTGGAGTGTTTTGTTTTTTTTTTTCTTTTGGAAAGCCAGCTGAGAAACTGAGGATTTAGCTGGCTTATTTTCTACCTTCCCTTTTTTTTTCTTTTCATATTAGCAGAAATATAAGAAACTGCCCCTTTGCACAACTGGTATGCATGAAAATAAGAATCTTGAAATAAGAATCGCAGAAAGTGATTTATTAGTGTATTTTACATTTTGGTCATTGGAGTTTGATTAGGAATGTAGTTTTATAGGATTAACTAAAGACCGAATCCCTGGCTGTAGGATTTTCTGGTATAAAATCAGACTTCGTGAGGGTCAATTGGCAGAAAGAGCTGTAACAATTGCAGAACAGAAGTAGCATGGGTTTAATTTTATACTGTCTTTGTGACAAATTCCTGTCTCTTTTTACTTGAGTGATCAAATTATAGCTAATGCTATGTTACAGAAAGACACTAAATCAGTGGTTCCCAACCTGTGGGTCAGGACCCCTTTGGGGGTCTAGACCCTTTCATGGGGGTCGCCTAAGACCATTGGAAAACACCTATTTAATTACAGCTAGGAAGTAGCAATGAAAATAATTCCATGGTTTGGGTCACCACAACATGAGGAACTGTATAAGGGGTCACAGCATTAGGAAGATTGGGAAACACTGGCAGTAAATGTTCTTGGAAATTAACGCCTATGGTAAAACTATGTCTAGAGGATAGGGATGCCATATCCCACCTGTAGGCGGGGCAATCCCGCTTTGGCGGTGCCGACCCGGTCCGGTTTGGCACCAAAACCGGGACGGTACCACCTGCGGCCACCTCCGTGCCCGCGCGCGCCGCAGGCCTCCAAGGCCTCGCGGAGGCCTGGGAGCGCTCTCCGTGGTCGGAGCTCCGCCACGGAGATGCTCCCTCCAGCCCCAGCGAGCCTGGGGAGGCAGCCCGCGATCGCGGAGTCCTCCAAGGCCTCGCCGGGGCCTGGGGAGGAGGAGGAAGTCGCTCGCACCACTGCAATGGCCGCAATGATGGGTAGCCCCCTGCCCTCTCCCGGCCGGAGAGGAGGCCAAGGCTTCCTCCCAAGCCGGGAAGGAGGACAAGGTTTAAAATGTAGGACCTTTTTTTAAAAAAAATTCCTGGCCAGGAATTTTTTTAAAAGGTCCTACATTTTAAACCTTGTCGTACATTCCCCGGTTTGGAGGTCCTCAGATATGGCAACGCTATCTAGGAGACAAGATCTAAGTTCACCAAAAGCATCGAGCAAATTTAGTGGTCATGAATAGACAAGTTTTCTTATGACTGAGTAACTGTATAAAGAACAAGAAGTTGAGAAGAGGAATAAATGGACAGATCTGACAGTGGGAGATGTAAAACATGAGATTTCAAGGATCTGTTTTTAAGGCCACTTTTTTTTAACATGTTTGCAACTGACGTTGGGGGTGAGCTGTGAGCTGGCAAGGTTTGCTGACTATAACAAATTATTAGAGCTGTTAAAACAATTGGCAAGGAGAGCTCCAAAAGGATTTCTCCAAACTGAGAGTAACCATGAAAATAATAAATCTGTTTCAGCATAAGTAAATGGATGGTGATATACACTAGGTCAAAAAAAATACTAACCTTACATTTATTCTAATGGGGTCAAAGCTAGTTGCAACTGATTAAAACAGTGATCTTGGCTTTGTGAAGCATGGTTTAATGAAGATACCAATCCAGTTTGCACCTGCCTGTAAAAAGGCAAATTCACAGGGGATCATAAGGAAAGTGTTAAAAATGTAGCTGCTAAGCTTTTAATGTCTTCATACAAATTTGTGATGGAATTTGGAATACAGTATAAAATTCTGGTCATTTTACCTCCAAAAAGATAACTAATACTGAGATAGATACCAAAAAAAGCAACCAAGCAACCAAGATATTAAAATGACTGGAATTCCCCTAGAAGAGAGTTTTGTAGTAGGCAAAGAAGGGGAAATATAATGGCGTATAAAATTATTTATGGTGAGGAGAGTGCTTAAATCTGGTGGCATTCAGGCCCGAAACAGACGGGCCAAATAGAGCAACTTCCGCCCACTTCAGGGGCATGGCATTTAGACATCACACACCCCAATGCTGCTGGAAGATGCACTGATGTCACCAAAGGCAGCCTGAAGCTGCTGGCAAATCCGCACCTGACGGTGGCCTATTTGGGACTGCAGCGGTAGCCCGCTTTGGGAGCAGACCATCTGGTTGCCATGGTCTTGGAGCGATTGTGGCTGGAGTGGCCTCTGGCCGCTCCTTTTGGCCCATCTGCTTCATCCACCAGTGAAGCTGAATAGTGGAAGACTTAAGACAAAAGGAAATGCTTCTCAGACCATATGTTTAAATAATAGCATTTGCTACCACAAGACATAGGGATGAACACTAATGTGGAAGGCTATAAAAGAAAAGTAGACATATTCATAGAATAGGAAAGGTGTCAGTAGGTAATAGTAACATTTCTTCAGCTGTCAAAGGTTGTATGCTTCTCAGTGACAGTTGCTGGGAAGCATGAACAAGAGGATGGTATTGTCCTCATGAGCTTCCAAATGGCATATTGTTCCCACTGTGAGGAACAGACTGTGTGAGAAACAGGAACAGCAAGTTCTTATGTTCTTTCTTTGGTGTGAATTATAATTGTAGGCCACGTTGGAAGTCAGTCTTAGCTAAAATGAGGGATATAAACAAGTAGTAGTGTCCATATATACCGTACATTGTAGTTTGGAGAGTCTCTGCACTCTGAGACCAAAAGCCTAGTTTTTTCCATGGTTCTTGTTCACATGTCTATGCAGAAAGCATACTAGACATCACTACTTTTGGACTGAAGCTCGTGCTGTAACCCAGCCACCACCTTATGTTCTTTTATTGTCCATCCATAGCAAAGAGTTGTTGATTTGCTTGTGCGCTGCGACTACATTGCATTCTATCTTGCTTGCTTCTGGCAATTTGAACTAGATGGACTTTTGATCTCTTTCACTGCTGCAGTTGGTTTAATTCAGCTCGCAACCAAATATTTTGAAATATTACAGCAAGCTATCAAAATACTGCCATATACAGTTGACAGAGATTTATAGAATACTGATATTGGTATAAATACAGTGTGCCCACCACATCGGCTGGCTAATTATCTAGAGTGAAGTGAGGTTGACAGAACTATTTTTCCCTTCTCTGTATGGCTTCCCCTAAGCTCTTAGAGAAGTTCCAGGTTGCATTTTCTCAAAATAGCTTGGCACCTAGAATTAGTTCAAATTTATACAAATACTTGGTCAGATTTTCCCATTATGGTGAGATATATTTTATTTCAGTTTCAGTTATAGGATTTTTTCTAAATTTCTATGTAAACATATATCTTTCATGCAGATTTGTGTCTTTTATAGCTTCTTTTTGGGTATGTAAGTGTGGTATAGTAGTATGAGTGTTGCGCTGTGATTCTAGAGAACAGGGTTTGAATCCCTGCTCAGCCATGAAACCCATTGGGTGACCCTTTGCAAGTCACACTTTCTCAGCCTTAGAGGATGGCCGTGACAAACCCTTTCTGAAGAAACCTGCCAAGAAAAAACATGTGAGAGATTAACCTTAGGGTTGCCATAAGCTGGAAATGACTTGAAGGCACACAATTACACCACTACCACCACAACAGTGTTCAACAGCCTTCCTTTTTTAGTTGAATAAATCAATCAACTGTATCAATTCAAGGTTGAGATTACAGTATTGCACTAATTTTCATATATGCAGTGTAGTATGTAACTTTTTACCTTAATTCTGAGCCCTAAAAGTATACATATATGCATATGTATGCTGTAAACCGCTTTGATCGTAGGAAAAGCGGTATACAAATAAATCATATTATTATTATTATTATATATATCCATTTGGAAGAGATGCTGGCCCTATTTAGTGTGTATATCTTCCCTTATTAAGCTTCCATTCCTAAGATATGCTACAAGGGCACCTTTTTATGGTATCATGTTTTTGCCTTATCACTTCAGAAATCTTCATTTTGTGGCCAAAGCAGCCTAACCTTTGCTACCTAACTGTCGCTAATAAATATAATAAAGCAATCCTCCATCTGACTTGTAATTTAAGACACTTCCACATTTATAACATGCATAATATACACAGGATAATATGCTGAAAAAAGTTGCACAAATTAGCTAGTAGATCTAGCAGAAAAAATGGAATTGTCCCTGAGTAATTTTGTAGGAATGATTGTTCAGGTTTCATGAAATAGTCACGAGTTAAGTAAAGTGATGGGGTTACTGGAAGAGCTATATTTATGAAGCTGCTTTATTAAAGGGTTATGTCAAGTTATTTTTAAAAGTCCCAGGAAACTGAATAGATTGTTTGAAGCTAAACTTCTCCCTGACTACACCCTAGTTTTAAAAATGACCCAACCCTAACCCAACTTTTAAGTATGTGTGTCTGTTTTGCTTCTCCACCCTGCATTCCACTTTCCCCAGGCTCCAAAAGCTAGCTAGCTATCCTCCCCATGGAAATAGCCTTTCCTGCTGTAATCTGCTTAATTCTCTATATTAGCGCTCTTCCCCTCTATTTTGAGTGTCTATTTTGCATGCTTTAATTATTTGCCTTGGAGACTATACTATTGATTGATCTATTTTCTTTAAAAAAACAACTTGCCAGTATCCTGCACAGTTTTCAATAATTTTCTCACAGCGAAGAGGAACATGGTAAATTTGTTCTTGCTTGTGATGACAAAATTTAACACAATCTTTTTTTTCAGTGACATACTTTATTTTTAAAAAAAGTTAAACCCAAAGTGAAGATCTCTCATTAATGACTTGGAAACCTGTTTTGCTGTCATAGAAATATCCTTTAAGAATTTAAGAGCCATGTACCAGTAGGTTCAGACCAAAGGTCTACCTAGTCCATCCTTTCTCAAATAGTGGGGCGGGCCCCCCAGGGGGGGCACGAGGCTCCATAAAGGGGGGTGCGAGGCTCTGTTATGCAGAGGTGTACTTATAACAATTTTAACTATTTACAGTCGTGCGGGGAGCGCGAAATGTTTTCTTCTTCCAAGGGGGACATGACAGAAAATAATTGAGAAGCACTGACCTAGTCCAATGATCTTTTCTCCCAAAATGGCCTTACAGTTGCATATTTTACAACTTTTACAACATTTAAAAAGAGGCTTAAAACCTTCCCCTTCTGTCTAGCCTTCCCCGCTGAAAAATGAAGTTGTACACTCCCAATCCCACTGACTCTCTGCCTTACTCTCTTGAATGATTGTTTTTTAGATTTTATATAATTTGTATTTTGCATTTTATCTATTTTATGAGATGTTGTAATGGTTTTATCAGTCTGTAAACCGCTTTGATCTAAGGAAAAGCGGTATACAAATAAATTTTATTATTATTTATTATTATTATTATATTGAAAACCTGCTAGTAGAACACAAGTGCAACTTTGATTCCATTGTTTTCAGTTCTTTCAAGGTTTAAAGCTTGAATATATTTTGATAACTGTTTTCTCTGCTAGGTGAATCTGACTGTAAATTCCTCTGCAATCTACCTTGCTGTTTCCTTTTAATCTTTCAGTGTTGTTGTAACTCATTTGCCAGACCCTTTTGTATGTGTGCTTGAAT
>NC_056525.1:5764582-5767377 GCF_019175285.1 Sceloporus undulatus | reverse complement strand
GGCAAAATCCTTGTGGTAGGACCTGGCTGCCTCTTGATTTAGGTTTGAATTTGGATTAAGTAGGCCGGGTTATTTAAGGGGAGCACTAAACTCCTCTGTTAGAGAAGATTTCCCATTGTGGTGGCCTCAAGATGTATTTGGCTGCAACGTGACTATCAAGTTTAGCCCAACATGTCTGGAGGACACCCTTTTTGAGGACAATTGAATTAAGTTGAGATTAAACATTAAGGAAATGGAGCTTAACTTTTTGTTCATAGACTGGAAACTAAGCGCTATGAGGAACAACCTAGGCAGCTGGGTATGTTAAACCTGGAGCTGAGAAGACAGAGAGGTGAAACTGCATTAGTTCTACAGTGTAGATGCACTCCTAGAAAGTGGCATGCAATTTAACTACTAGTGAGTATAAGTACAGTATGCAAAACCTGCTAACTCCAGCACTTATTCAGCTTTTGACTGGCCAACTGATTACTTTGCTTAGAGAGATCCAGTACTGTCTCTGACTTTCCTCAACATCCCTGCAATTTATTTTATCCTCCTGTTGTACTCAATTTTTTTAAGCCCACCTTGGATTTTTGAAAATGACAGCAATCTTGTTATGTCTGCCTGTTTCTGAGGGGCTGATGGAGCCCATAATAATTTTGTGTGGATGTGTGTGTCAGAGAGAGAGAGAGAGAGAGAGAGATTGCCTCTCGATCCTCTGAGAAGGTCTATCTCTGTTTTAGCTAAGTAATTAAAAATATTTCTGTTGACCTAAAATTGCCAAGAATTAATTGGCCATGAGATTTTTGTTGTTGTTTTTAAATGGTTTAATTATTTTGAATAAAAGTGCTTATGAACTAGGGAGATGGAAGGCGCTCTCTCAGAAGAGTTAGTCCCCACTCGGTCTCACATGGGAGAAAACACAGCATTAATACATGGGCTAATTAGTTAACTCAGCCAGTTTGTGATTTGGATTGCAGACCCATGTAAGCTGCTCAAAGGTGATGAGCGAGAATGATGACGGCATGACGGATTTGCCCTTTTGGATCTTGAGCCTTGAAGCGTTCCTTGTCATTGCATGCCAATAACTGAGGACAGCTTCAACTCCTGTTCCATGAAAAAGCCTATGCTGCAGAAAAAAGGAGACTCTTTCACCACCATAATCCTCATCGTCTCACCTTTCCTCCAACTCTGCAAATTGGGACAGCTTAGAAAAGTTAGAAGACATACAACTAAAAGGATGTGTTGCCTTGTTATGTGCCTTCAAGTTGATTCCAACTTATGCTGACCTTTTGTTCTTTGTTGCTATGTGTGTTCAAGTCAGTTCCATCTCTAAACCTACAATGTTTTGAGTTTGAATTGATGTTCTTACACACAACCAGCTTATATAGGTCTACCTCTGGATTCTCCACTCCAAACATGCATCCAAGGAAGCAGACTCTAATCTACAAAAAATGCTACCAGATTCTGTCTTTCGTTTAGTCTCAAAGGTGCTACAAATTTCCTTTGAAGACTTGTTTTCCAGACTGATATGGTTTTAGTCTTTGAATTCTTTCCATATTATGGCAACCCTAAGGTGGCCCTATCATGGGGTTTTCTGGGTTGAGAGTGATATGCTGTTGCCTGAGGCAAAGGACAAGATGTCACCCAACTGGACTGGTGATCACATCCTTCTTCAACAGTGGCATTGTGGGGCCATCCATGGTGGCTGGTGGTCCACCTGTCAGTGGGACAGTGCATTTGCTCTGAGCCTAAACTTTAAAGGAGCCTTCCATCCAAGGTCTCGATCCCTATTCCCCAAACAAGTTCAGCATTTTGCATGCCTCTTCTAGAGTGAAACCTACAGTGGAAGCATCACCCCCGAGAGAAGATCTTTGACCACTGTAGGAGGAAACAGGCTAGCAAAGGGTTGTTGTTAACTGACTGTGACTTGGTTTTGACTCACGGCGACCCTGTGAATGAGATATCTCCAAGACCCTCTATCCTCAACCACTCTGCTCAGGACCTGCAGGTTCTTGCCCGTGACCTCGCTCATTGAGTCTAAGCATCTGGCTTGCTGTCTTCTCTCTATACTTCCTTCCACCTTTCCCAGCATCATTGTCTTTTACAATGATATATGCCTTTTCATGATGTGGCCAAAGTATGACAGCCTCAATTTTGCCATCTTGGCTTCCAGGCAGATTTCTGGCTTGATCTGTTCAAGGACCCATTTGTTGGTCTTCTTGGCTTTCCACAGTATCCTCATCACTCTTCTCCAACAGCACATCTCAAAAGAGTTTATTTTCTTTCTGTTTGCTTTTTTCACTGTCTAGCTCTCACATCTGTACATGGTGATGGGGAATACCATAACTCAGGAGCACATGGCAAACTTCATGGCATAGAGCCCTGGCCTCCAACATCTTGCTACCACCTGGGTGGTCAAACCTCATTCTGCCCAACAGCAGAGCCAGAGCTGATACTGATAAAACAGCCACCCCAGCAGGTACAGTGTTTGATTTTCCCTGCTGCTGTATTTTGTTCACCAGCCACCCAGGTTTGCCTTTAGCTTCTGAGCACCATCCACTGAGTCTCAGTTTCTGAACTTTGGGAAACTTGGTGACCAAAAAGCTGTAGATAACTTAATGTTGTTCTGAGGGATGTGAAAAGGACCAGAGCAAAAAGACTTGCTGCTGGCCTCTTGGCTTGGAAATCCATTTCTTGCAAACGGCACAAAATCACACACCGTTTCCCTCCCAAAGCACCTATTATAGCAGTTCACTGCTCCTTGAAACCGGAGCCTCACAATCAATGGGAAGACTATTTCTATACATTTCACT
>NC_056525.1:5758662-5761582 GCF_019175285.1 Sceloporus undulatus | reverse complement strand
CTGGCAGCAGAAGAACAGGGCTTGAGGAAAAAATTTCCCCAAGGTCTGGCAGTACAGGGCTTGTGCAACGCCTTCTGTCAGTCCCAGCAGCTTCATACAAGCCTAGAAAAACTTCTCCTGCATCACATAGACAGGAGCTAACAAGCCAGAGGACAGGATCAGAATTAAAAATGACCTTAACAGATTGAAAAGCGGGACCAAAACTAACAAAACGAATTGCAACAGGGAGAGAAATGTGAGGTACTACACTTAGGCAGAAAAACAGAAATGCAAAGATATGAGATGAGTGACATGTGGCTTGAAAACAGTACATGTGAAAGGGAACTAGGAGTCCTAGTAGAACAAAAGCTGAACAGCAGTCAGCAATGTGATGCAGCAGCTAAAAAGCCAATATTTGCCTGTACTGTATTTCAGGAGCAGTGTCTAGATCGAGGAAAGTAATTGTACCACTCTATTCTGCTTTGGTCAGACCTCACCTGGAATACTGGATCCAGTTCTGCTCACTACAGTTCAAGAGGGATATTGACAAGCTGCAAAGTGTGATGCAGTGAGATGTTGCATATATTATGTGGCAGCTAAAAAGACCAATAGGATTCTAGGCTGCATCAGTAGAAGTATAGTGTCTTGCTCAAGGAAAATAATAGTACCACTCTATTCTGTTTTGGTTAGGCCTCCCCTGGAATCCAGTAACCAGTTCTGGGCACCAAAATTCAAAAGGAAGCTGGAGTGTGTCCAGAGGAGGGTGACCAAAATGGCTTAACAGTCTAGAAACCATGCCTTATGAGAAGAGACTTTGGGAGCTGGGTATGTTTAGCCAGGAGAAGAGAAGGTTAAGAGGTGATATGATAGCCCTTTTAAATATTTGAAGGGATGTCATATTGAGGAGGGAGCAAGCTTGTTTTCTGCTGCTCCAGAGAACAGGACCTGGAACAATGGATACAAGCTCCAGGAAAAGAGATACTACCTGAAGTTTAGGAAGAACTTCCTGATGGTAAGAGGTGTTCATCAGTGGAACACACTCCTTCCTTGAAGAGTGGTGGAGTCTCATTCTTTGGAGGTTTTTAGCAGAGGATGGATGGCTATCTGTCGGGGTTGCTTTGATTGATGACAGAAGGTTGGACTGGATGGCCCTTGTGGTCTCTTCCAACTCTAGGATTCTATGATTCTGTTCTATGACTCTATGTCCATCTGTCTCCAGGAGTGCTTTAATGGTATATTCCTCCAAGGCAGAGGATTGTAGTGGATGCCCCTTGGGGTCTCTTCTATATAATGACATAGCAAAATGGAAAATCAAGGTTTGATATTTGAAATTTATACTTTTTTTGAACATTTTCAAACCATGGTTGCTTGAATCCATGTATAAAAAAATCAGTGTATAAGAAGGGCCGACTGTAGCTTTCTGTGCAGTCATGCTGGCCCAATGACCCACAGAGTAGTCTTTGAAACACTGGCTCTTTGACTTAGTAATGGAGATGAACACTGTCCTCTGCAATTGGACATTACTTGACAACCTTGTCAAAGGGGGAACCTTTACCTTTACAATTAAGAGACCTTTTGCAACAGACAGGCAACATGCAATGGCTTGGGTAAACACAAAGGCCTTTGCCTGCAAATGGACAGAGAACAGAGAGGGGGCCAGTCCAACCTCATGGGGGAAGGAGTTACACAACCTGAGAGAAGAAGGCTGTGTCCCATGCCCTCACTCAACATGCCTATGATGATGGTGGAACTGAGGGAAAGCCCCCTCCTAAAATTGTAAAACTCCAGTAAGATCATATTAGGTGGCATGAGCTTTCAGATCTTTGTACAGTCTGCCCTCTGTATTCACATATTCAACCATCCATGGCTTGTATATATTCCAAATAGCAAACCTTGGTTTTGACATTTCCTATAAGGGACACCATTCTACCATGCCACTGTATTTAATGGAACTTGAGCATCCACAGATTTTGGTATCAATAGTGGATACCAATAAGCCACTGTACCTGAAACATGTAGGACTTAATACATCATAACCAGCACTTTTAACTGTGCTTGGAGACTGAGGAAATGCTCAGTTATTCTGGGCCTGCACTAGGGATGCACACAAGTGAAGAAAACTGTGGTCAAATTTTGTATGCATCGCCACTCTGGAGATCCTCAGGTTTTGCCACGACTATTTTTCATTCTGAATAATTCAGGGGAAAGTGGAGCATAGGATCCCAGTGCTTTGTTGAAGGGGGATGGCTCTGGCCAATCCAAGAGCAATGAGGATTTGCAATAGCCAATTGGTGCCTGTCTTTTCAGGTATTGCGGATCAGGTGATCCAGCCGCAGGATTTGATCTCAGTACTAACAGGAGAATCCCTGAAGCTGGAATGCCAGGTGGCCAGCGGACTTTCACCCGGACCTGTGAAGTGGTTCCTGGGCAATGGTCCCAATCGGAAACTGATCTATGCAGACAAGACACATAAAGAGTCTGAGAGAGTTACAAGGCATGAAGAAAGCTCTGACACAGATTTCACCATCATCCTTCATAACGTCACTCTCAAGGATGCTGGGACATATTACTGTGTGAAGCAGAAGAAAGAAACTGGAGGTGACAAAGACTGGAAAAGTGGGCATGGAACTGAGGTGGTTGTGAAAGGTGAGAGGCGGAAATGAGGGCTAATTTGCTTTCTCTGTAATCATTTATTCTGTTGGTTCAGACCATTCCTTGTGGTAGTAAGACCTGGGTGTTTATCACAAGTGGGGAAAATCAGGGGTTTAAATGGGCATTATCAAACGATATTTGCACGTTTGCAGTGAAAATTTTCACACGCATCGCAATTAAAGATGCTGTATCCCAGGAATAAACTGGGAATGACCAGGAACAAATCCTTCAAGGGGAAATCCCATGAATGATTTGTTGCTGGTTATTCCCTAGTTATTCCCAGGATAAG
>NC_056525.1:5743038-5758562 GCF_019175285.1 Sceloporus undulatus | reverse complement strand
GGTTTGCTGTGAGTCAAGTGGAAGTGTTTTATCAGTTTTCTACTACACCAGGGCTTACAAAACAAGAAGGGCCATAGGTTACAACACTGACAAGCACAATGAGCCCAGATGAATACATCCATCATCTATTTCCCCAGTCCCTTCTACTCATTCCTGGACTTGTTTGGTGTATTTCCATTGCACAGCTTCAATATCCATATGAACTTCTTTGCCCTGAGTTAGAGACACCTGAGACCAGCGCTCCAAGTGCAAAAAGTGACACAGTTGTTAGCCTCACCTACAAAAATCAAACTTCCTTCTCCTTCAGTCCTGCTTGCTGGAAGATTTGTCAGATTAAGTACAGATAAATGGCCGATGTTAATCAGTGAACCCTAAAGACTATCATTTTATTTATTAAAATATTTACCTACTGTCCTTTGTCCAAAGATCTCAGGGTGGCACACAATTAAAATCAATTACGGCCCCAAACCTTTCATAAACAATCAAGTTTTTACTTGGTGCCTAAACAGCAGCAATGTTGGCACCAATTGGGCCTCCAAGGAGAAGATGGTCCATATCTAGGGTGCCACAGCAGAGAAGGCCCTCACCAGTGTCCTTGCACAGCATGTTGCTCTGACTGATGGGACACAGAGGAGGGCCCCTCCAACCAGGAGCATCACTGGGGGGGGGGGTGTGCAGGGAGTTCTGACTGCACAAGGTGCCACCTCAAAGGGAGATGTCACCTGATGCGATGGTAGGAAGAGGCTGCCCTCTGGATCTGGATGGACTGCTGGTCAGGTAGAAAAGTAAGTCGCCTCCCTTTTCCACCCAGCCAGCAGCTCCACCAGACCTGGAAAGACCATAGCATCCCACCCACATCAGTAGCGGCATCACTCAGGTTGGCGTCACCCAGTTCAGGAACTCATGGTGTCACTCCCTCCCATTGATCACTTCCCATCCCACACCATCCAGAACCTTTAACGATGTTGTCTGTACTAATGTTACTCATTAATCATAATGCCTGCATATCACTGACTGTAATGGTAATAGCTGTGGCATAAAACAACAAGCAAAATTAAAATTATACCTTTAAATTGCAATATCATATGCACAGCCTAAATGCATTTACATATACATAGTTTCATGCAGTTGAAGTGAAAATTTGGTAAAAGGTAGTTTAAAAAAGTAAAGAATAAAAAATATATTAAAAAATAAAAACTTTACATTTTAACATTTTAATTTAAAAAAAAAAAACCTAGGGCCTCTCCTGTCTCCTTTCACTGAGCCTCACTCCATTCACTCCATCTCTTCAGCATTTTAATGGGAGACAGGTAAATGCCACAGTCCATTTTTGCCAAAAAGCAGATGTTTGAGGAGCAGTGGTGTCACCTCCTTAGAGTTTCACCTGGTGCGTTCTACACCCCCAAAGACAACCTAATGGTGACACTGCCCACCAGTGGCTTCTGATGGAAAAGGGTTGTCTTCCAGGTCTGGTGTGTCTGGGTGCAAAAATGAAACGCCTCCCTTTTCTGCTCAGCCAGCAGCTATGCAGACCCAGAAAAGTCTATTGAAGAGAGAAGGGGTGTGTGTGTTAAAAAATGATCCAAACTGGGTGTCAAATATATTAGTTATGCCACTGTTTCCAACAGACCTGAAATCTCAGGCCAGTGCATATACAGAGGTTTGCTCCTTCAAGTACTCAGGTCCCAAGCCATTTAGGGCTTTAAACATCATGAACAGGCATTAAATTCAGCCTGGAAATGTCTTGGCAGCCAGTGCAATTCCATTAAAACTGTTATATGGGTTTTATATGATGTTCCTTTTAGCAGGAACATCATATTGCAAGCAGCAATTTCTGAGACACCTTCAAGGGCAGGCCCATGCACAGTGCATCAGAGCAGCCAAATTACCAGTGCATGGGCTACAGTGGTTACATTATCCCTGAGTAATTAATTTCAGTAGGCAGATCTATATCTGAACAGATTTGTATATGCTGGGGTTCTAGGACCCCCCCCCCCCATGAATAACAAAATCCATGGATGCTCAAGTCCCATTAAATACAATGGCTTAATAAAATGGTCTCCCTTATATAAAATGGCAAAATCAAGGGTTGCTTTTTGGAACGTTTATATTTTTAAAATATTTGCAAGGCATGGATGCTTCAAACCGTGAATAAAAAATCCATAGATGCAGATGCCTGACTGTATTTTCTTTGGGTGGAACTAGGTGCAATGTATAGATAGGCAACTTGATTCTAAGTGCTAAGAATCCCACTTAGATGGAAACCCTACTGAGATCAATTTAAAATCAGGGAGCATTGTTCTGGTTTCTTAATTGTCAACCCCATGCCATGCTGCCTCGTGTCATCAATTTCAGCTATCCCTTATTGTTGTTTTCGAAATCCTTGCAACCTTATTTAGTTCTCCACCTGGAGATTCAAAGAAACGCTATGATTCCTTGAGACTTCAGTCAGTGTCCAGACACTTGGCAATCCAGCCACCATCTGAGATGCACCAAATGAGGCTTGTTCATAAGTAATGCCCCATTTGTTAATTGCTCTCTGCAGGTGGGCTTTTCTGGCACCTAAGCTGATGTTATTTCAACACCAAGCAATCTCTTTTCTCCTTCAGTTAGAATCATGATCTGTCATATCATGACGGTGTGCATTCCAGGTACGTTTATTTCCTTTTGCTCCAGTTTTGTTGGTTTGTTTTAAATTTCTCTTCTTGTGTTCTGCCACTTTGCAAGCCACCCAATGCGTTTTGATTGAGGGGCGCTATGCAGAAAGCTTGGATGACACACTGTTCAAGAATTCATTTGCATGAACTCTTTTTTCCCCCCAAGCTAACATCCCAGGCTCCAACTGACACACAACACGTCTCCACACTTTTTTTGCATAAAGAAACAACAATTAAATAAATCAGTGCTGTTCAAACATTTGGTAGGCCAGGTAATCAGGCATTCATTTCTAAGGATCTAACTCACTGTGCTAAGCATCTAACTAGTGGCTTAACACTGTCATTTCTGCTTTGATAGGAATTAAGTTAATTTGGAGGAGAAATGATTATATGGTAAACAGTAAATAGCAATCTCTCCCCTTTTCCTCTCTTGACTTGCATCACTCGCAGAATTATAGCTGTTTGATAGCACTTTATTATGGTTCCACCCAACAAAATCCTGAGATCTGTAGTTTTGTGAAGTAGAATCGTAGAATCATAGAATTAGAAGAGACACCAAGGGCCATCCAGTCCAACCTCATTCTACAAATACACAATACACAACCAAAGCACTCCCATCAGAGAGTCATCCACCCTTTCTTTAAAAAAACCTATAAAGAAAGAGTCTCTGCCACCCTCCAAGGGAGAGTATTCCATATTGAACAGCTCTCACTGTCAGAAAGGCCTTCCTAATATTTAGGTAGAATCTTTTTTCCTGTAGTTTGAATCCATTGCTCCCTGTCCTCTTCTCTGGACCTGCAGAAAACAAGCTTGCTCCATCCTCAATAGGACATCCTTTCAAATATTTAAACATAGCTGTCATGCCGCCCTTAACTGTCTCTTCTCCAGGCTGAACATATCCATCTCTCTAAGACTAAATTGCTCCTCATTACGTTTTATGGTTTCCAGACCTTTCACCATTTTGGTTGCCCTCTGGATATGCTCCAGTTTTTCCACATCCTTCTTGAATTGTGGTTCCCAGAACTAAACACAGTATTCCAGGTCAGGTCTGACCAAACAGAATCAAGTGGTACTATTACTTCCCTCAAACTAGACACTACACTCTTATTGACGCAGCCTAGGATCATATTGGCTTTTTTAACTGCTGCATTACACTGTTGAATAATGTCTAGCTTGTAGTTAGGCCCTAAAGTTCCCTAGCACAGAATTCAAACTACAAATCTGAGGTTACCACATGATGGAGCCATGACATTTAAACTGATATCAAAGTGATCTAATTGTGAGGTGTGGATGTATCCCAGGTCCCATTCCCCTGTTTTTCCCATCTCTACTAAAGGGGCACAGAAAAGGAGGAGACATTGCTATTTGCTACATGGATAGGGAAAGTGCAGTCTTCCAAATACTTACATTTCCAAACATCCCTGTGAGTGATCTCTGGTGCAAGGGGGAATCGCAATAGTGACCGTCCTTCTAAAGAGATTATCACATTGACTGATAATCCAACTGCTCCCCAATGGGATACAGTCGGGATGCTGGTTGCTACCGGGTATTATCAGACTTAATCCACCGCTGATTCCACCAAGCGATTGCAACCTGGCTGCATTCCTGGGTCCCAGGTGTGTTTTGGAGACCACTTTTCCAAAACAAGAGCTTGCCATGCAGGATGCAGCCGGGTTGCATTCTCCCGGCAGAATCCGTGGTGAATTAAGTCTGAAAATACCCAGTAGCAACCACAACCCAACTGTATCCTGTTGGGGAGCAGCTGGATTATTACTCAATGTGATAATTTCCGAACACTCACACCAGAAATCACTCATGGGAAGGAATGGAAATATAAGTCAGCCAATTCCTGATCAACAGGGGAATAGATCCTTGTCGCTCACAGTGGCTGCTGCCCACTAAGTAAGGATTTGGAGGACTGGACCAGGAGACACTATGGTCAAGGTTCAAAACTCTTTCTGAGAAGATTCCTTTAGTTATATGTACAGTAGCGAGTGCTTTGATTGTGTATTCCTGGCATGGCAGGGGGTTGGATTGGATGGCCCTTGAGAGGTCTTCCAACTCTACAATTTTATGATGCTATGTTCCTATGAAATTCTTGCAAACAAGCTTGTAAAATGTGGGCTAGACAAAGTAACTGTTACATGGATTTGTAACTGGTTGACCGGCCAAACCCAAAGGGTGCTCAACAATGGCACCTTTTCATCCTGGAGAGAAGTGACCAGTGGGGTCCCACAGGGCTCTGTCCTGGGTCCAGTGCTATTCAACACCTTTATCAATGACCTGGATGACAGAATTGGGAGCATACTTATCAAATTTGCAGATGACACAAATTAGGAGGAATAGCTAATACTCCAGAGGACAGGATCAAAATTCAAAATGACCTGAATAGACTTGAAAGCTGGGCCAAAGCTAACAAAACAAAATTCAACATGGAGAAATGTAAGATACGGCACTTAGGGCAGAAAAAAAATGCACAGATACAGGATGGGGGACACCTGGCTGAATGAAACTACGTGTGAAAGGGATCTTGGAGTCCAAGAAGACCACAAATTGAACATGAGTCAACAATGCGATGCGGCAGCTAAAAAGGCCAATGCAATTTTAGGCTGCATCAATAAAAGTATAGTGTCTAGATCAAGAGAAGTAATAGTGCCACTGTATTCTGCTCTGGTCAGGCCCCACCTGGAATATTGTGTCCAGTTCTGGGCACCACAATTCAAAAAGGACATTGAGAAACTGGAGCGTGCCCAAAGGAAGGCGACTAAAATGGTGAAGGGTCTGGAAACCTTGCCCTATGAGGAACGACTGAGGGAGCTGGGGATGTTTATCCTGGAGAAGAGAAGGTTAAGAGGTGATGTGATAGCCCCGTTTAAATACTTGAAGGAGTGTCATATTGAGGAGGAAACAAGCTTGTTTTCTGCTGCTCCAGAGACTAGAACCCGGAACAATGGACCCAAGCTCCAGGAAAAGAGATTCCAGCTCAACATTAGGAGGAACTTCCTGACAGTAAGGGCTGTTCGACAGTGGAACACACTCCCTCAGAGTGTGGTGGAGTCTCCTTCTTTGGAAGACTTTAAACAGAGGCTGGTTGGCCATCTGTCGTGGATGCTTTGATCTGGATTTCCTGCATGGCAGTGGGTTGGGCTGGACGGCCCTTGTGGTCTCTTCCAACTCTACTATTCTATGATTCCTACGACTCTTGAAGAAGATCTCCTTCTTTGGAGACCTTTCAAGGAAGGTTGGATGGACATCTTTCAGGAGTGCTGTACTTGTGTATTCCTGCCTGGATGGAGATTGGAATAGATGACCTTTGTGGTTCCTTGCAACTCTTGTGATTATGAAATCAGTGCCATAAAAATAAGGAGCGTCACCAGGAGAAGACGACGAGTGCTCTCCCATCTGGCTAATGAGTTTCTTGTTGGCATGACTTACTGTTAGGGCATCTGGAATTCTGCCCTAGTCAGGCCTTAATGTCTGATCCTGGAAAGTTCTTGATGTATTCTTATGCTCTAGTGCTTTTCTCACTGCATTATCTGTATCCCTTTGAACAGCTGCAGGTACTCATTAGATGTGGGAAGAGTCCTGTAGCGGAGATTCCCCTCATAAGCAGCCCTGGGGCAGAGGCTGGGCTCTTACAAAGCTAGATGCTGAATATCTGAGACTTTTATACCATTAAAGGGTGAAACCTGTTCATTTCCTTGAGCTATTGTCTGACTTTTCTAACAGTTCAAAATAATGATGTGTGCAGGTGTGTGATTTTACAATGCCGCAACATACTTTTCCTACAGTCTCTCTTTGTTTTCTGTCACATGACGGGAGAGTTTGTTGCAGCAAATACAAACCCAGAAGGATGTCTCAAGTCAAGCACAGAGAAAACAAATCCTCCATTAGTTTCTGCTCACCCCCACTTCTTTTCATATCTTTTTCATGTCCAGATTCTTTCTCCTGCTTCATGTACAAATAGGCTTCAGCATAAGGAGATTAAAAAAGAGCCTTGCTGGATCAGACCACAGTGGGGAACCTGATGCCCATAAGAAGTCTCCAATAAGAGGGCATGAGTTGAATCCTACCCACCCATTGAAGTTCTGCTATATTGCTGCTATATTGAAGAAATAAAGCAGTTTGACACCACTTTAACTACCAGTGCTATGGAACTCTGGCATTTGTAGTTTTGTGAGCTATTTAGCCTTCCCAGTTACAATACTCTGGTGCAACACCAAACTACAAATCGCAGAATCCCATAGCACTGAGCCATGGAAATTAAAGTGGTGTCAAACTGCAGCATAGTGTAGTGGTTTGAATGTTGGACTGAGACTCTGGAGACCAGGGTTCAATTCTCAGCTCTGCCATGAAACCCACTGGGTGACCTTGGGCAGGTCACACACTCTCAGCTTCAGGAAGGCAATGACAAACCTCCTCTGAAAAAACTTGCCAAGAAAACCCCATGACAGGTCCCCCTGAGGGTCACCGTAAGTCAGAAATGACTTGAAGGTACATAACAACAAAAGCTGCTTTATTTCTGCAGGGTAGCAGCAGCCAGGGACATACTACCTCTGATGCTAAAAGTAATATATAGGCAATTCAAGTTGAGATGATTACAGTATTATAAACCACCAGCCAGCTGAAGAAAAGCGAAGGCTATACATGAAAATACAGTGAAGGTTACAAGTGGTAAATGGTTGCTGGGTGCTATCATGCTTCCCTCTGGGATAGCAGCAGTACAAGAGGATTTGGTGAAGTGCTCGGCACACCAGCACCTCAGTTGGTGCTGCTTCAACCATTCTCACTGAAAATAAGCCTATCAAGGCAGAGTATAGTGTAGTGGCTTGAGTGTTGGACTATGGTTCTGGAGACCAAGATTCAAATCCCAGCTCAACCATGACACTCACTGGGTGACCTTGGGCAAGTCACATTCTCTCAGCCTCAGGGGGAGGCAGTGGCAAACCTCCTTTGAACAACTCATGCTTGTGATAGGTTCGCCTTCAGGTCGCCGTAAGTCAGAAATCCAGGAGTTATGAAGGCACACAACAACCACAACAGATAAAGCAGGCAGCAAACATTTACCAGGCACTGGAAGCAATATCTAATGCTCACTCTGTGGAAAACACACCAAGCCAACTCAGAGTATCTGCCCTGCTTTCTGGACCCTTAGAAGTAGATCTCTTCTTCTGTTTACCCCTCTGCCTGTCCTGGGGTGGGTCTACACTGGCCAGAATACTCTGGGTTGTTTCACAATGTGTTACCTCATATTGTGGAGCAACGCCAGGCAGCTGTTTACACAGGATCCCATTGTACTGCCCACCACCAAGGTCAGAAACAAGGTGCCCAGCATTGATCAGTGAGTGTCATCAAAAGTTACCTTTACAGAGTGGAGACTGTTCATGGTTGGGGTGAAAGTTTGGTGTGAAATTATGTATATTGGCATCATCACCTCCCTTTCTTTTACTTTGGGCACACTTGTGAGAGCCAGTGTGAAATAGTGGTTTGAATGCTGGATTATTAATCTGGAGACCAGGGTTCAACTCCCAACTCGGCCATGAAAACCACTGGCGTTTGCAGTCTTCTTCTCTTTCTACCTCCCTCTCCCTTTCCCAGCATTATTGTCTTTTCTCATGCCTTCTCATGATGTGGCCAAAATACAACAGCCTCAACTTGATCATCGTGGCTTCCAGGGACATTTCAGGATTGATCTGTTCAAGGACCCACTTGTTTGTCTTTTTGGCTGTCCATGGGATCCTCAGAATTGTTCTCCAGCACCACATGTCAAATGAGTTGATTTTCTTCCTATCTTCTTTACTGTCCAGCTCTCACATCCATACCTGGTATTGGGGCAGTTAAACTTACATAATTCACCAACAGGAATCCAGCATTCCTGTGTGTTGGGTACAGAGCTACATGTGTGGAACGCTATGTGTGTGATGCTGGATTTTGCCCAAAATCTCCCTCCTCTGAGCAGCCAGCTTCTCCAGGGTCTTCCTCCTCTTTGCTCACAGACTTTTCCCCCTCCTGTCACCACTGCCTACACATAGTAGTTACACCTACACAATTCACCAACAGGACTCCAAGATCCCTGAGTGTATTATCTGCTTCTTATCTTGTGCATTGAGCATTTGGTGCATTTGGGCTAAGCAGCTTCTTTTTCCCTCTTCAGCTACTCATCAGTGTGCTGTTTCTTCCTCTTTGGAAGAAGAAGGGGGTGGCGCACGTGTCTGAGCTTGTGCTGTTCCATGTGCATCAAACAAGGAACTTTGCCCTCTTTTAAAGAATGATGAAAATGACTTGCAAATTGGTTGCATACTTCTCTGCCTCTCGTAACTAGTTAGTGAGAATGAGGAACATGTGAGAGGAACATATGTGGGAGAGGAAAATGCAGGACAAACAGCAGTGGATTATTGCAGCTCTTAACCTCAAGACCCATAACCATGTGCAATCATGTGCGCTTACAACTTCTAGATCAGGGTAAGTAACAATGGCAGATCCAGACATCAAATTTCTGAACCTGTGTCCCTTGAGGGGGGCAAATGGACTGCTAAAAGTATTGTTGGTGGGTTATACACCGCTATTAAAGTACGCGCAGAGCAGGTACTAGGGTTAGCGAGGTGCGGTGCTTCCGCACCTCCTTAATCCTAATACGCACTCTGCGCGTAAAAAATGACGGCGGCCATTCCAGACGGCCGCTGCCATGAGGACGTCACGGCCACGCCGCCTCTATACAGGGCGGCGTGGACATGACGTCCTCGCTCCGCGCCAGGGCGCCTAGTGCTCCATTTCGGAGCTCCTTCCTGGTTTGCGGTGCTGCTTTGCGTTGCTGGGCACAGCCTTCAGACGGCTGCGCCCAGCGAATCAAGGGAGAAAGGGGCCAAGTGGCCCCTTTCCCCGCCGCCACGGCGTCACCTTGGGGCTTGAAGCCCCAAGGACACCCCTTTTCAGGCTGCGGGGAAGTGGCGTTTTGCTGCTTCCCCACAGCCTGAAAAGCGGCGGATCGGGGCCTCAGCGGCTGCCGTTCTGGCACCTGAGGCCCTGATACACCGGGGAAAGGGGCAGGTACAGACTGTAACCCGCCGTTGTTGTTAAAAACCATCATGACAGCTTCTACTTTTGGAAACCCTATGAAGAGAGAGCCAGTGTGGCATAGTGATTAGACTGTTGGACTACAACTGGAGACCAGTGTTCAATTTCCCACTGGGACATGAAACCCATTGGGTGACCATGGGCAAGTCACATGCTCTCAGCCTCAGGGGAAGGCAAGGGCAAACCTTCTCTGAACAAATCTTGCCAAGCAAACCCCATGATAGGTTCACCTTTGGGTCGCCATAACTGAAAAAGGAGACCTTTCACCATTTTGGTCAGCCTCTTCTGGACATGCTGCAGCTTGTCAACATCCTTTTTGAATTGTGGTGGCCAGAACTGGTCACAGTATTCCAGGTGAGGTTTGGACAAAGCAAAATAGCATGGCACTATCGTTTCCCTTGATATATAGACACTATACTACTGTTCATGCAACCTGGGATCACATTGGGTTTTTTAGCTGTTGCATCACATTGTTGACTCATGTTCAACTACTAGAACCATTCCTTTCACTGTTGTCAAGCCAGGTGTCACTCATCCTATATCTATGCATTTCATTTTTTTCTCTCCCTAAGTGTAGTACCTTAAATTTCTCCCTATTAAAATTCATTTTGTTAGTTCTGGCCCAGCTTTTTAATCTTTTAAAAAGTTATATGGATACTAAAAAGACAAATAAATGGGTCCCAGAGAAAATCAAGCCTGAACTCTCCCTAAAAGCCAAGATGTCTAAACTGAGGCTGTTCTACTTTGGCCATATCATGAGGAGACATGATTCACTAGAAAAGACAACAGTACTTGGTAAGATAGAAGATAGTAGGAAAAGAGGAAGGCCATATTACAGATAGTTGGATTCAATCAAGGAAGCCACATCTCTAAATCTGCAATACTGGAACAGGCCTGTTGGTGATAGGATGACCAGAAACTTTATCACACCAGCCTGCTGTCCCGCCACAACTGCACTAGTTTAAGAATGGAAGCATACTGCTTTAGCATCATTTCTCATCATACTTTTCCCCATGAGATCCATGGTCCCATGATCTGTTTCCCACAATGCCAAACATCACCTTCCAGAAGGAAAGCAGGAGAACAAGCATTTATGGCTGCCAACCACCTCCTGAAGTCAGCCACTGTGTGACACCTGGAATACATGGCTGAACGAGACTATGTGTGAAAGGGATCTAGGAGTCCAAGTACACCACAAGCTGAACATGAGTCAACAGTGCGATGCGTCAGCTAAAAAGGCCAATGCAATTTTAGGCTGCATCAATAGAAGTATAGTGTCTAGATCAAGGAAAGTAATAGTGAAATTCTATTCTGCTCTGGTCAGGTCCCACCTGGAATATTCTGTCCAGTTCTGGGCATCACAATTTAAAAAGGAGAAACTGGAGCGTGCCCAAAGGAAAGCGACTAAAATGGTGAAGGGTCTGGAAACCATGTTCTGTGAGGAACGACTCAGGGAGCTGGGGATGTTTAGCCTGGAGAAGAGACGGTTAAGAGGTGATATGATAGCCCTGTTTAAATACTTGGAGGAATGTCATACTGAGGAGGGAGTGAGCTTGTTTTCTGCTGCTCTAGGGACTAGGACTTGGAACAATGGATGCAAACTGCAGGAAAAGAGATTCCATATCAACATTAGGAGGAACCTCCTGACAGTAAGGGCTGTTTGATAGTGGAAGACACTCTCTCAGAGACCAGTGGAGTCTCCCTCCTTGGAGGTCTTTAAACAGAGGCTGGATGGCCATCTGTTAGGGATGCTTTGGTTGTGGGTTCCTGCATGGCAGAATGGAGTTGGACTGGATGGCCCTTGTGGTCTCTTCCAACTCTATGATTCTATGATTCTATGATGGTGAACAAAGCAACTGGCTTTGGAAAACTTTTGGCAGCCACAATCACTGCAAAGGACAGAGGAAAAGTAGCAGAATCACACACTGCCTGAGAAGTGGAACTGCAGCAGAAGGGACCTATCTCATGGCGGCACTAATAGAATAGCAACGAAATTGAGAGTCTATTGATTGGTTTTGCCTTTCAGTGAAAAGGTGTGTTACAGTAATGAATGGAATGCAGGACAGCATTAGGATGGACACAATATTATGTGATAAGGGCCAGCCAAAGATGCTTTTATTCTGTTAAAATCCCAGTTTTCTAGCCTCGTGTGATAAATTCCCTGAAGGTCACGCACTCAGAGGGTCATCATAAGTTAAAGGCTTCATCCACACTGCAGAGGGAATGTCTCACAAAACTACCACTCCCAGGATTCCCTAGCATGGAGCCGTGGCAGTTAAAGTGGTGTCAAACTGCATTGTTTCTGCAGTGCGGAGGCAGCCGAAGTTAACTGTACAACAAAAATGTAGAATTCTCAGCCAGAGAGCTCTAGTGCCTCGCCAGTCTATCAATCCCAATATGCCAGAAAATGAAGCCATAGTAATTAACATAGGGTCATAATGCTAGAATTCCACAGTGTGAAAGGGCCCTTTGTCTCCAAAGGCAACCCCGTGGTTTTCCTCTCTATTGGGATCCTTTTTAAATATATATAACATAACATCAATTACAAACAATTAAATCACCTACATTGAACCCAACACATTACAGACGCTACACAGCACATCACTATTGATAACCTTCCTGGTCTCTTCACTTCTTCTGTTGTTTGATTGCAAATTCTTACTTCAGAAGTTCTTATTGTCTATTGTGACACCATATTCATATACATAGTTTTAATTCTTATTTCACAGTTGATATTTTCAAATAAATTCATTCCATACCAGTAATAAAATCTGGTCCCCATTCTTTTCTAAGATAAACTATCAAAGGTGGGTTACACACCGCCATTTAGTACGTAATGAATACGTACTAGGGTTAGGAAGGGGCGGTGCTTCCGCACCCCCCTAACCCTAGTACGTATTCTGTACGTACAATATGGCGGCGGCCGTTCCACATGGCGGCCGCCATATTTACGTATCAGATGCTGTGCGTCCGCACATGTCACAACGTCTATGACATCGCAAGTCCGCCCCTGGCGCCTCGCGACGTCATAGAGGCACCGCTTAAAGAAGCTCCATTTTGGAGCTTCTTTTTCAGTCCGTGTGGGAGCCGCGCGGTGTGGCTGCTGCGGCTCCCGCACTGAGCAAACGGCAGCGGCGGCAGACCGCCTCAAAGCAGCGGTTTATAACCCGCCAAAGACTCCCATTCCTTATTAAGTCTATGAAAAGATCCATGTTTTGAGATCTTCTAGGAAGGCCATTCTATTTGGAGATTAGCGCACTGCCTTTCATTCCCACTCTAGGCGGGGGATGTAAACACACAGGGATGGATTCTACTGCACAGCTCCATCCCCGGGCAGGACTCATCCCATACCTCACCCGGGCTTCTCCCAGACCTTTTAAAGAATGGGAAAATCCTGTTCTTTAAAAGGTCCATGATAAACCCACATTGGGTACGGGATACATACTGCCCAGGGGCAGAGCCATGCAAGAGAATCCGTCCTTGTACATTTACATCCTGCACCCAGTACAGGAATAAAAGCCGGTATGTCAGTCTCCTTTGGACTTTATCACACTGGACAAATCCCATGCAGAAACTAGATTTAAAAGTAGAAAGAAAATCACAAATGCGGGGTGTTTTTCAGACGTTAGCCCAAAAGAGAAATAATGTGAAAATAACCCAAATGGAAAGTCGACAAAGATTACTCCTTTTTACTTTCAGGAAATTCCAAAAGTAAAAAAGAGTTGTTTTTGTCAGCTTCTTGTTCAGGTTATTTCTCTTTCAAGCAAACGCATCTGAAAACATCCCACATTTGCGGGGTTTTCCAAATTTTAAAATCCCGTTTCTGCATGGGATTTAAGCAATTTGCCTCCGTATGATAAAGTCCTTTGTCTCACCACCTGCACAGATTCACCTTTTGAGGATATGAGAGAGAAACTTCTTGGTTGCTGCTCCCAGGCTCTTGAACTCCCTTCTTAGAAGGCTTAGGTTGGCACCTGCTCTATTATTTTTCCATAGGCAACTGATTTTTGTTTCCATAGTCATTTGAGGACTGATGGCTCAAGGGGAAAGGACCTTGAAAAATGGGCTCTATTGCCTTTTTCTTGATTTCTTTTTAATGTTTATGTTTATAACTGGATTTCATTTTATTGACAGTTTAGCTATATTTTAAAATCCTGTCCTTTCGCTGCTTTTCTTTCACAGCAGGCAAAGACATTGTTTTTTTTATTCAGGCAGGCTTTAAATGTTTAAGAAGGGAAGGTTCTAATTGATATGTGTGGTTTGCTTTCAGGACCCCTCATGGATGCCAAAATCTGTGGGCGATCAAGTCCCTTTAAATACAATGGCATAGTAAAATGGTGTCCCTTATATAAAATGACAAAAACAAGGTTTGTTTTGGGAATTTATATTATTTTTGAAAATTTTTGAATCCATGGACGGTTGAATCTATGGATAAAAAATCCGTGGATATAGAGGGCCAACTGTAATATCAATAACAACATTGGGCCATTCCATCATCGGTCATGTGCCATCCTCCAAAGAGCGAACCACACTTTTCCATGCAGTTTCCTGTCACTTTCCTCGAGTCAACATCATGCACATGCTCCAAGAGTACAACCTGGAGGAGGTTGCTACCAGAAAGAAGTGCCCTGACTGTAATTCCATGTTATGTCTCCCAACCCTGTCCCAAAGTATTTTTCTGTCCACCATGGAGAAGACCTCAGACTCTTTCAACAGTTTCTCTTCAGCTGCTCTCCTGAACCCAGTTACAGCCCTTACAACTGCCTCCTATTTTTCAAAAAAAGAAAAAATTGTAATGATTCCCAGATGCGGTGGGTTGCCTATTTTTTATAGTTTTTTGTGGGATTTTTTGGGCTATGTGGCTATGTTCCAGAACCTCTGGGACCCATAAATAGGTTATCTATTTACTTGACAAATATGACTAAGAAAGAAGAGAGATGCATCATAGCAAAGTTTGCAAAGGAAAAAAGGAAAAAGAAACCTTAAGAGGATGGGAGAAGTGAAGCTGTTTTCACATCCACAGCGTCAAATAATAAAATCAGCTTGAAGGAAGGAGCACAGAAGGCAGTGTGCTCTAGGAAAAGGTGTGATTGTTTGGCTGGATCCTTGAATATTTTATTGCAAGTCCCAGTGGTTTAATTTAAAAGTGCCTCCTGTGATCTCTGGCTTGTACTCACCTGTAGTTCTGTTTGCAAATGGATTCACCACCAGCATGAGAAATAGACTCCAGAAGGAGCTGTAAAAAGCCATTTGAGATGGTATTGATGCAGCACAAGCAATCCCCCAAGTCCTGTCGCACCTCAAAAGACAGACCGCTTGATTATTGCATATGTCGGTCCAACCCATAAAGCCAGCCAGCTATATCCAGTGATTCAGTTTAAGGCATTTCTAGAAGCTTGTAGTCAAGGTCTAGCCCACAAAAGACAAATGGGAAGTCACAACAGGAAATTGAGGCAAGCATGATTTCAACATCATTAAATCACTATCTGCTGTGTTGTTATTATGTGGCAGAGGAGGGAAAACGCCTTTTGAGCTAATGAGTATAGAGCTCATTTAATGCTCAGCGGAGTTTTGCTTAAGTCTTTTAGTAACAGACACAATACAGAGGGAGGCAATGCTTAGGAATGTTAGTTTGTTGGACTTAAAGTCACCAAACTTCTGGCTGGCCATACTGGCTAGGGGATGCTGGGAGTTTTAGTCCAAAAAAGTAACTGCCGGCATCCTGTATTGTAGTTACGGGTTTATAACCTAGAGGTATGGATCTGTAACTGCTCCATATTCACCTATGCAGAC
>NC_056525.1:5731954-5742938 GCF_019175285.1 Sceloporus undulatus | reverse complement strand
GGGGGGGGGTGCAGAAAGAACTGCCTGTTTATTCTGGGAAGAGGAAGCCCCAGGCTGTAAACAGGTTGCAAGTTACAACTTACAACACACAGTTGTGCTAGGAGGGACTTGCAGAATAGTGTTAAGAAACAACATGCTGAGAAATGGTCCAAATTCCGGTGTACTTTCAGGAGTGATGGAGAGGCATTCTGTGCATATTCAAAGCATTTGGCATTAATGTTATAATTCCACACTGAGTAACAGTCTATAAAAGAAGTCACTATCTTAGCTCCCCATCTGGACAATTTTGGAGTATTCTGGATTTCAGAATTCCAGATAAGGGAGACTCACTCTGTAACAACAAGAACAATAACTATTATTATTATTATTATTTTTGCTGGCATTCAAGAACAAACTATTCTAGGCTTGAAGAGGGACAAGTAATTGAATCAGCAGCTATATTTGTGATTTCGTAAGAAGCTGCAGCCAGGGATTATTTGCAGGAGTGATTGATATGAAGAGAGCAAAGGCCACATTGCCCTAAGCCAGACCTTGTTGCAAAGCCACCTAAGTTTCGGTTTCCATTTCTTGCTGCCTAGCACAATTTCCCAACCATAATTTCTCATGTGTTTCCACTGCTGACATAGCCACCCTTCTCTCTGACTCTTCTTCTCACAGTCTGTTTTTTGCCTCTCTGTTGCAACCAAGTCAAAGGAAGAAGCAGAGAAATGCAAACAACTCAGTACATCTGAGAAACTGGATTGTACACTACTAAAACAGGCTAAAATTAAATCTGTTCGTCTTCAAGGTGCTCCCAAATGTCCACTTTTTTCCTTCCTCCTATTGCTTCCTCTTTTTTTTGTGCACAAAGTTCTGTTTGGGTCAAAAGGTCTCCTCATGAATGATGAATTAAATCATCCATGCAACCCATTGGGTGACCTTGGGCAAGTCACATCCTCTCAGCCTTCGGAGAAGGCAATGATAAACCTCCTCTGAACAAAACTTGCCAAGAAAACCCCATGATAGGTTCACTGTAGGGTTGCTATACGTCGGAAATTACTTGAAGGCACACAAGAACAATCTGGCCTACTGGTTTGAGCTATGATCATGGAGGCAAGGGCTCAGTTCTCCATTCAGCCTTGGAAACCCAAGGGGAGACCTTGGGTGAGTTACACATTCTCAGCCCCAGAAAATCCTGTGACAGGTTTGCCTTATGGTCACCATAAGTCAGAAATGACTTGAAGGCACATAACAACAATAAAACATCTGAGTTTTTAAATTGTTTTTTCCCCTCCTGTGTCAGTGGTGAACCCACTCTGTATTTTCATCCAAATTTTAAAGGTGTTGAACACTATCCCCAACAAAGGTTCAGCAACTAATGGGTTTTAATCCCATCAAGTTCAGACTGAACCCCAGAGTGGATGCACGGTCCCTTCAGAACATGAGCTGCCAATTTACAATTAATGGTTGTGAATAAAGTTTCCATTTATGTATATATATAGATTGAGTGCTCACAGTGATTGACATGAGTCTGGGCTGACCATGAGCTACCTTGCAAGGTGACAGACAGACTGTCCTTTGTGGGCAGTTTTTCAATAGAGGTTCAGTGACAACCTCTCAGAGGTACTTTAGTGCTGGATTCTTGCACTACCAAGAGTTTCCAACTCCAGGATGGATCTTCCAAGATGGATCCTCTAAAAAGGACTGACTCAATAGTCATAGATTCATAGGCCTGTTACAGACAGGTCAAAATAAAGCTGCTTCGAGTCACTTTGGAGGTATGGTATTTCAATGATGCATGCATCCTAAGAGTCCAAACGCTGCACCAAAGCCACACTCTGGTCCTAAGGACTGGAGTGCAGCTTTGGCTGGTCGCCCACTAAAATCAGAAACTTGAAGACACACAACAAACAACAACAAACTATCATTTGATATATTCTGAATCCACAACACTAAAACACAATCAGCCAATGAATGCACATAGAATCATAGAGTTGAAGAGACCGCCACAGGGCCTCCAGTCCACCCCCAGTCTGCCATGCGGAAATCCAAATCAAAGCATCCCCAGCCGATGGCCATCTAGCCTCTGCTTAAACCTCTAAGGAAGGAGACTCCCCACTCCGGGGGAGTTTGTTCCACTGTCGAACCAGCCCTTCTCTCAGGAAGTTCCTCTAATGTTGAGGTGGAATCCATTGCTCCCGGTCCTGTCTCGAGCAGCAAAACAAGCTTGCTCCCTCCCTCAATATGACCTCCCTTCAATATTTAAACAGGGCTATCATATCACCCTCTAACCTTCTTTCTCCAGCCTAACCTACCCAGCCCCCAGCGTTCCTCATAGGCCTGTTTCCAACTTTCACCATTTTAGTCAAGAATGCATTGTTAGAGTTGGAAGAGACCACTGGGCCATCCAGTCCAACCCCCTCCATGCGAACTCTCAATCAAAGCATACTGACAGATCGCATCCAGCCTCGTTTGAAGACCTCAAGGAAGGAGACTCCACACATCCCAGGGAGTTTGTTCCATGTCAACAGCCCTTACTGTCGGACGTTCCTCCTATGTTGAGTGGAACTCTCTTTCCTGGAGCTTGCATCCATTGTTCCGGGTTCTGTTCTCTGGAGCAGCAGAAAACAAGCTGCTCCCTCCTCAACATGACATCCCTTCAAATATTTAAAAGGGGTATCATATCACCCTCCTTTAACCTTCTTTTCTCCGGCTAAACATACCCAGCTCCCTAAGTCGTCCTCATAGGACCTGGTTTCAGACCTTCACCATTTTAGTCGCCCCTCTTTGGACACGCTCCAGTTTCTCAATGTCCTTTCTGACTGTGGCGCCCAGAACTGGACACCACATATTCCAGGTGGGGCCTGACCAAGCAACGAATAGAGTGGCAATTATTTCTTTTGATCTAGACACTATATTCTATTGATGCAGCCTAATTGCATTGTCCTTTTTAGCTCCGCATCACACGGTCACTCATGTTCAACTTGTGGTCTACTTGGACTCCCTAGATCCTTTCAATGTAGTTTCATTCCAGTGGTGTCCCCATCCTATATCTGTGCATTTTTTTTTTCTGCCCAATGCAATACTACATTTCTCGTGTTGGATTTTTTTGTTAGCTTTGCCCAGCTTTCAGTCTATTCAGGTCATTTTGAATTTTGATCCTGTCCTCTGGAGTATTCGCTATTCCTCTAATTTGGTGCATCATGCAAATTTGTAAGTACTCCCAATTCTGTCATCCAGGTCATTGATAAAGATGTTGAATAGCACTGGGCCCAGGACAGAGCTCTGTGGACCCCACTGGTCACTTCCTCCCGGATGAAAGGAGCCATTGTTGATCAACCCTTTGCGTTCAGCCGGTCAACCAGTTACAAATCCACGAACAGCTTACTTGTCTAGTCCAATTTTACTTTTACAGTCGCCCTCCTTTGGACCGCTCCAGTTCTCAATGTTCTTTTTGAATTGTGATGCCCAGAACTGTGATCCTAATATTCCAGGTGGGCCTGCCCAACACGAAATACAGTGGCACTATTACTTCTCTTGATCTCGACCTATACTTCTATTGATGCAGCCCTGTACTGTATACATACATTCATCATACCTATATAAGGCAAACACATCCATGGCACAATAATTCTGGTGAGAAAAGCTTTGTTTATGAGCTAAATCTTCTGCCTATGGAGTACTCTAAGGATGCTTCTTATTCGGAGCAGATACAGCTGATCTATGGTGTCATTCCAGTGCTCATATCTCAGATACTTCTCCTATGTAAGGTTTCACTGCCAGTTGTATCATTTATTGTCTCAACTTAATGGTATTAAATTAGCTTTTGTTAAATTCCAGGGTGCTATGCATTGATACTTGACAAGCAAAATTATTAAATCCCCCACACCACCCAAACCCCTTTTTTAGCCTACACGGAATATCAGTTATAAGGTAAGACTGGGCACTATCTGCTGAAACCAAGCGGAGTCTGGCAACAAAACTCAGAATTTTCACGTCCAGGGTTCTACCACTCCACTGGCTTGTCCTTAGGAAGAGATCTATCAATTGCCTGACTGTTTCCATCCAGCTTTCTGTGCTGGGACTGTTTATGCTGATCTCCATAGGGCATGAGCTGAGCATGATGTTAGCAATGTGGGAAGTCTAACCTCCAGAGGTCCCATGGTCTCCAGATTTGCAGGCTTTCCTATTAATGGCATTTTAAATCTATTCTCTGAGTATCCTAAATTTTATGTTCTTATGATACTTTACTTATTAAAACATTATATCAACCCTATATAATAAGCTTTTTGGGAAGCTTACAATTAAAGGTCTAAACACTAAGAAAATTTAAAACAACAAAAATATTCTGAAGCATTCTAAAAACTATTAAACATTGAAATTTTAAAATTGAATGATTTAAAGTTTAAAATATTTTAAAACCCTGTGTAGGACAAAATGGGATGAAATCATTACCTTACTCAACCATAAGTTGACCTCAAGTCAAGGGCAGGTTTTGGGGCCAAATTATCGATTTTTATATCCACATGGCTTAGTCGAGGGTAAAACTTAGGGGCATGTAAAAATTCTTAAGGATGAGCAGGGGAAAAAATCGCAAAGAACTTACAAAAATCCCAGGTATAATGCTTGTGTGCACCCTAAAGGCTGGATAGATGAGAAAATAGAGAAGGAGCGGTGCTTCCAGGACAGACTACCACACTTGACTTTCACTCCTTTTTAAATAAGAGTTAAAGTTAGCTACATTTACTGAACCCGTAGTAATAAGTCGACTCAGTGTTTTGGGGTCAATTTTTTTACTACCATTTCTAGTATTATATGGTATATACAGTCGTTGAATAAAATGCCAAGTTTTAAATTTGAGGCCAACATGAAATCAGTTGGACCCTGAAGAGAAGGCATCCCCACACAAAGTGCCACAGTGGAGAAGGCCCTCCTTCACCTCACTCTCCCTCCCCTTAGAGAGCCCCTCCAGCCGACTTCGCTCCTCAGGGACGTATATACAAGAAAGCACTCCATCCATCATCAAGGCCCCAAGTTGCACTGGTCCACTGTTAATCTCATAATGTTAACCTTTCAAAGTTCAGATATCCTTTGCTCACCTGTGCTGAGACGATAGATTGGTTGTCACTAACACAGTTTTTCACCTCTTCAACACCACTGCCATCAACCACACTGTCTGAGTGGTTACCGACCACCACTTCTTCCCTGTGAACAACTCACATCAGGATTTGCCATCATTTGAAGGAGGAAATGCAGCAAGGAGGCGATGGTGGCAAGGCCTTTTTGGAAACCCTTGTCCTGTTGGAAGATATGAAGGATGAATAAAAGTTCTCCTGCTATCTGCCAGCAGATTAATCTATTTATCTGACGTTTGCAGTTATCAGCATCTTTTAAAATGAAAGTGGATTATTTTCGCTTAACCACAATTGATTTCACAAGAGAAGGAAAGGCCAAAAACTGTCATCATTTGCCCCGGAACAGCCGGGAATCAAAACCCGCTTTCCTGTACAGTTAAACTTGTCATTTTGTATGCTATGTTGCAAAGTTTGGAAAAGTGACTGCTTTGAATACAATTCCAAAATTCCCCAGCACACAACAGCCATTGGTGAGATCTTTTAATATAAGAAGGCATACAAATATCATAATGAATGAATAAATAAAACAACTTCTCCACAGCTCTGCTCATTTGCAAGTGTTTATGCAAAACTCATTTTATCTGTGGCGTAGTGCTGCTTTGCCTCAGTAGTACACTCTATTTGCTAATGCTTCCTGACAACTAAAATATCACATAAACAACACTATAAATGCCAATCTCACCAAAACGGTCACTCTTTGCGATCTCTCGTTCCAGTGGTTGCCTACGATACCAAACAAACCCTAAGCATGTGCACAATGCTTGGCCAGCCCCCAATCTTTGAAGAGGGACTGCTGGAAACAGAACCCTAAATTGCACTGATGGCACCGAGCACAAAGTCCCTTTGCACTACATTTGTTCCCCTTTTTCGTCAAGTGCCTTTGACCATAGCAACCCTCTACTGAGAACCTCCACGCCTCTGGTCATCACCTGCCCAGCTCAGGTCCCGCCCAAACTCAGGGTTGTACTTCCTTGACTGCTTCACTTCCCTGCTGCACAAGTACCCTCCTCCCTTTCTCTCTTCTCTACCCCTTCACCCTCACTGCCAAGCATTCCTCTGCTTCTATGAATACATCATTGCCGATAGGGCAAAAGCAAACAGTCCCGCAGTTAGTCATCTTTCTTCTATGATTTGCACAGATACTGGAGGACAAGCCCTGTTCTTTTCTTTCTTTCTTAAATAATTTTTTATTTCATTTATCCATAAGTGTATATTCAAAAGACAAACACCATATATATACATTTACACATACCTACCCTTCCTTCCTTTAAATCCCATCCACCCCCTTTCCCACCCTCCACCCTTGTCTTCCCTTCACTTTTCATCTATCTTCCCATACCACTTCCCAAGGCAATAAACCAACCTTCTGCAGGACAGCCCTGTTCAAGGAGAAAGCAAACCCTAATCTCCATCCACACTACAGAGCTATTTTCTCTACTGTACTACAACTAGTACAACTCTTTTAATAAACTTTTAAAAACATCCCTGCCAACTATATTTTTCACTCTCCCTCCCCTGAAACAAGATTTCACAACACCTGGATGTCCTCTGAGGGGAGAAAAGAGAAAACAAACAGACGCGCCGCTCTCTGGAGCAAAATTTTACACTAACCCCCCAACTGAGGAGAAAACCACTGTTGCTCAGTAAGAACCTTTTTGACATAAAAACAAATTCAGAGTATAAACCTCTGACATGATGTGTTTCAAGTTGTCACATAAGGGGTTCAAAAGTACAGTGGTTGATATAAAACACTCACAATTTTAGCCTTCCGCCTCAGTGTGGAGACATTTGGCATGCGGGAGCTCCCTGAGCTCTTCTTCACCCGCTCCCCCTGCTGCCATCTGCCTTAAAAACCATTTCCAGGCTGCGCCCGTACTAGTCCTATGCCCGCAGAGCAGCCCGAATCTGCCACGTCTGGAACCGGTAAGGACAGAACCCTTTTTGCCATGCCACTGGTAATTCACCTGTCACTGACTCTTCACTCTGTACTAGGCAGATCTAACAGGTGCTTCTTCTTAGTGTGCGGGAGCGAAACCCCTTTTCTATCTATTCTATAAATAATCTACTAATGCTCTAAGTGCTGTAATCCCAGTCCACAAGAAACACCTCCAAATATTTAGAAGAAAGGCCCCATTTGTGATGATTCTATTTGTTGAGCACGCAAAGTCGCACTGCTCAGCGAACACTGCTACCTAATCCAGCACGCACACCGCGACTTGAACTGCAGCTATCGACCCAGGGAACCATTTTACCTGAATGGTGTAGGACTGGGACTGTCTTTTCTGCATAAACGCATGTGCTCTTTAGTATCAGTCACTGTCAATTTGAAAATTACATTCTGGATTTTCAAAGGATGTGCACTACCCTCTGCGTCATCTCATTCCTGAGAGTATTTCTCCTCTGCTCGCGCATAACAGCTTACCCAATAGATCAGTCCCCGGACAACCTCCCCCCCGCCCTCCCCAGCCACCCTCCTCCAACCCTACCCCAAGCCCCCCTCCCAAAAAACGCCCGACCCACTCCCGTCGACCACCCACCACAAGCAGCCCCGCCCCGCCCAAAGGCGCCAATGGCACTGGGAAAGGACCACATCTAGCAGATTACTGTCTGGCTCTTCTCTCCCTCTGAGGCCAGCCAGTACAGTTAAGATGAGGAGGTGTTTAATCCTGGGCCTATCATGGTGGAGCGTGCCACTTTCTTCCTTCTCTCCCTCCAAGCCCGGATGGCGTCAGTTAAAGGGGAGGGCCTTTCTTTTGCCTCTGGCTCAGCCATGTGGCGCTGTGCCTCTGCCCCTCTCTATCCCTCTGAGCCAGGCGGTGGCAGTGCTTCTCTTGTATGTGAGCCTGTTACTTCCACACACCGACCACATACAATGCAAGCTAGAATATCGGCAGGGACAGCTTTACCAAGTTCACATTTGGATATGTTTCCCAAGCCATAACTATTCCCTTCTCCTGAAAATGCGACGAATACCGTCTAAGTTCAGGAAGCCACAACAAGCACAGGTACAGCATACAAAAGAGGCTGAAAGGTTTAGTGTGCACCCCTAGACGCACCTGCAGAGTCATCATCTCATTCCGAAGCAGGTGTGTGCGCTAGCTCTGACGAAAAGATCAGCACAAGCAGCTTTTGCAACTACGCATACCGGGCGTGCCAATGATCAAATCAGATCTTGGAGAGGACACTACTTTGAGCAACCTCCAACCGTCCACCCCGCTGCTGAGGCCTTTTTCTACCATCATCTCTCACCACACACACCACACACAAACCAAACAATCAATGCCACCACACACACACAACACACAACATATTGCAACATTAGCAATTTGAATCTGTAGATCTGTTGAAACCGAGACTCCACTCATCCCCATTAAAGCATACTGGAAGTAACTTCCAATCTACCCTGCCTTTTTACTTACTCTGAAGAGAGACATACGGACACAAAAATATTTCCTTCCTTGATATATAACCCTAAAAAAGGACCTTGATACTGTATGTCCAAATGCCAAGCTTTTACACAGCAAATAGCTCTGGTCACAAAAAGAAATTGTTCATACCAAACAGAACTATTATTGTTAATGTCTACAGTGTCATCAATATTTGTGACATTTTACGGAATTATAAGAAATTAGCTCCCTAACAACAGGGTTTATCATCTATCATTTTAAGGCCTCTTACCTTATACCAACAAAATGGGCCATGGTTGCCCTGCAAAGGGTTTTGGCTCCTGTTAACCCTAGCTACTGGAGCCAATAGTGAGGGATTAGGGAAGCAGCTGTTCAAAATCACACAAAATGCCACAGCTGCCCATCCCTGCTCTCTATAAGCATGCCTAAATTTTAAGGTTTTCAGGAGAGGGTTTTTAAATCTCACCAATTTCTGGACCTATCTGGTGAACACACAAGGCACTTTCTCATCTAAGTTTTAGAACTCCCTTCCCAGGAGGTTTGTGCAGCAGGTGGCAATCTTTTAATTTAAACAGGACTCTGGCCTGTCAAGTGTTTGTTTTTTTAACCTGTTCTGTTATTTTCATATTATTTTATTTATGTTTTTTTAAAACCTCTCTTCTTGTAATTTTAATCCATTGGTTCATCTTGCAGGTATTCTTGGAGGCAGGCCCAAGCATAAGAAGCAGCAAGGGAACCTGACTATTGAGAATCCAGATCAGCTCTGCATTTTTCTTTTTCTTGGTAGTGGCAGAGTGGGAAGGAATGAAGAAGAGACATACAGTGGAATTGAAATAGCTTGTAGTTGTGCCGTTGTCGTCTTTGCTTCTTTTCTTTTCTTCATATTTTCAGTAAAGGCAACATTAGTTCCTCTAGCATAGGCACTTCAAAGGAGATGGCAATTACACAGACAGATCCACCTAATCCTGTCTTCCAGAAGCCATTTGTATGACCTGTTTCCATGACAAAACCCGTGGGTGGCAGCACTGCACAGAATTTGCAAGGAAGTTACACTTGGATGTTCCTCCCCAAAAGGAGTCATCAAGGAGAAGATAGAAACAAGCAGCTGGCTCGCTTCTGTTACTATCGAAGGAATAGTGTGGAAGGAACTACAGCTAAGACCTATACGGGCAAAGACTACTACACTGTATGAATATAGTTAAAGTAATTATAGCAAGAAATACAAGATCATGGTTACCAAGGGAGCATGCAACCTCTGTGTTGCAACAGCTTCACTTGCCACTGGTCTGTTGTTCTCCTCCCAGACATATACATTCATACATATCTAAAGTATTCATACTTGACCCTTGAAGTTATGATCTACAAAGCCCTATGCAGCCTAGGGTTGTGTAGGCTGACATTTTGTCCAACTGCCTCCATTTCCGATACCAGGTGCAAATAAAACAGCTCAAGCTGTATTTTGTAAAGCATCAGGTTTCCCCCCTGCTCCCCATTGGCATATTTAATAGCAAACTTAAACCAGTTTAGTCTGCAATATGTAAAGCATCTTACAGAGATTCATCTGAGTATTTTTAAAAATGAACTTCTGGGTTCTGAACTGAGTTCTTCTCACCCAGTGGACACAAAGAGTGTCCTGAAGCAATGGCTACTACCATTCCAGAATCAGATGCAGTATGCTCCTGAATAACGTGTAATATTAAAACAACAAAGGAAAAGGGCTAATGCCCCATGACCTGCTTGTGGGCTTCTCGTAGGTAATAACAAAATGCTAGACCAGATAGGCTTTCTGTCCAATCCACAAAGCCTATCTGGAAAGCCAGAAAAGCTGTCCAAGGACTTTTCTTATGTTCTTTTAAATCAAAGTTTTCATTAAAATATAAAAAAATACAATCAAACCATCATATTATGCCATTTTTTTCAAGTTCCTCAGGGAAGGCTTACAACGAGTTCAACTGGTTTAGGGGATGACCATAAGAAGAGAATAATTTAAATTAGTAGTTACAATAAAGAGATAGCAGGCATTTGCAAGTTCATGTCTTTTGTTTCCCAGGCCTCTCAAGAAAACACAACATTCCGAATCCCATTTCAACATCTTCAGGTGTCTTCCCCACACTCCAGGTCTTTCTGTTCCTTGCTTGAATATCTAATTTTGCTGCAACAAGCAGTTACACAGTGAAGGTTTTATTCTGCAGAGTTTCATTTCCCTCTTCAAAAATAGGCAACATCAATAAAGTCTCATTAGTGATTATTTGTTGGTCTATCATTTGAGAAGCCAGTGTGGCATAGTGGTTTGAGTGTTGGATTAGGACTCTAGAGACCAGGGTTCCAATCCCAGGTTAACCATGTAAACTCACTGGGTGACCTTGAGTAAGTCACACTCTCTCATCCTCAGAGGACAGCAATGGCAAACCCCCTCTGAAGAAACTTGAATAGAAAACCCCATGATAGGTCCCCTTTCTGGTC
>NC_056525.1:5729105-5731854 GCF_019175285.1 Sceloporus undulatus | reverse complement strand
TTCTTCCCAGACATTCCTGTGGGATCAAGAGCAAATGACATGTCAATGCCTGTAAAGAACTTGGGACTTTTTGTTAAAATGAAAAGCAGATTTTGACAGGCATAAATCCTGGGAACTAATGGTGTTCTGCTAGACAGATATTGGATGGCCATATTAGAAGCTGGTACATATCAGGCTGGATCATTCATTTCTCATGTGCAGATAACCTCCTGGTGAGATTTTCTCCTTTGGTGACTCAGGCACAACAATAGCAGTCGGCCATTCGAGATGGGATCCTGATTAATTCATTCAAGTCCTAGTGATAGGCCAAGTGTCTTTCATGGCAGACAGTTTATGAAAGCACCCAAAAGACTCTCTCAAAACTCCAAATGTGCCCACCAGCCAGAAAAGATTGGAAATCCCATGTACCTCTGGACAAAGTAAAAATCTGTAACCAAAGTGCTATTTATGACTTATGTGTGTGTAAATTCCCACTGTCCCACTAACATGGAAACTACACAGAAATCATTACTGTCTGGTCCACCTTTTTATTCCCACACTAGTTAATCACTTGCCTCCATGGGAATTCCACCAGCAAGGCACAAATGACACTGCACCTCCTTTTCACACTCCTCAGCTACTGAAACGCAGGCTGCATCTACACTGCAGCATTAATGCAATTTGACACCACTTTAACTGCCATGGGTCGATGCTATGAAATCCGGGGATTTTAGTTTTGTGAACTATTTAGCCTTCTCTGTCGGAGAGCTCTGATACCGCAACAAACTACAAATCCCATGATTCCAGAGAATTGAGCCATGGCAGTTAAAGCAATGTCAAACTGTATTAATTCTGCAGTGTGGCAGCAGCCAGTGAATCAACTCTCGGTGTTGGTCGGTATTTTAAAGGAGTTTCAAAGAGGTATCCGATGGGTTTCAGTCATCTTTTCTTAAAATCTTTCTCCAAATGAGGTATTCTGTATGCATCCTCTGAAGTTTAGACTAGAACTTAGAATGGACTCACTGCTCTCCTGGCATAGAAGCCGCCTGTCTCCAAAGCTAGAATGCCCTTTGGTCTGATCTAGCAGGGCTCTTATCTTATATTATCACCTATAAAGCCCTACATGGCTTGGGTCCAGCTTACTTGAAGGAATGCCTCCTCCCATATAATCCTTCCCACACACTCTGCTCCTCCGGGAAGAATCTTCTACCACCAAGGAAGACCAGACTGGTGGTGACTTCCCAGAGGACTTTCTCTGTTGCCGCTCCAAAAATTTGGAATGACCTGCTGGAAGAGATTTGCCAATTTCCCTCTCTTGAGGCCTTCAAAAAGGCAATAAAAATGATCCTCTTCCGGCAGGCCTTCCCTGATTGATTATGGCCAGAACTGACTGAATCTAGCCATTTTACTATGTTCCCTCGTTATTCGTCATTTGTTAATTGCTTAATACTTTTGATGTTATTACTATGTATTTAAGTATGATTTTATTATTGTAAATGTATACTTTTCAGAGGGAGGTTCAGGGTTGGAGGTTTGGGGGTTTCTGTTGTTTTTATTACTTTGCATTGTATAAACCTTGCTGTTACCCAAAATGGAAGAGGCGGGATATAAATAAACATTTATTATTATTATTATTATTATTATTATTATTATTATTATTAAAATATAAGACTATTCTACATTCACTGGGGTTAGGAGTGAAGGACCCCCATGAACGTGGAAAAACTGCAAATAAAAAAAACAACACTATTCTTTTTACCCAAGAGTACACCTTTCTAGGAATCTCCAAGTCCTCCAGGGCAACTCTGTGGTCAACATCTGCCAGAGGTTGATCACAGAATCATGCTGGGAGGCCTACAAATGCCTAGAGAAATGTTTTCTCTGGAACCTCTAGGTTCTCCAGCACAACCCTATGGTCAATTTCTGGCTGAGTTGCGCTGGAGGACCCAGAGATTCCTAGAGAGAACATATTAGCCAAAACTGCAAATAACCAAAGCCATAAATGTGGAGAACCAACTGTATTTTGTTTTGAATTCTGCCTGTGTGTGATTTGCCAGACCTCTCCTTCCCAGTTCTGTGATTATATTCATGCTCAGCCAACAATAACTGAAGAAATGCTTCCTGAATGAACTGAGCTGGAAATCACCTGAAATAACACACACACAAAATAGCTTGTGTTCTCTGTGATTCTATGATTCTATTTAAGAAGGTTGTTGTTGACGACAGATCCAGTAAATAAATACTTATATTTATTTATTTAATACACTGCCTGCCTTTTCCTAAATGTGAACAATTGTGGCATAATGGTTTGAGTGCTGGACTACAACTCTGGAGACCAGAGTTCAATTCTCCGCTGGATATGTTTCCCAGAAAATACTCTGAAACTCATGGATCTTGGAATACCTTTGAAACTAACTAGGAAAGAAGTTGGTAGCCTGAGCTTTCCTAGACTTCAGCCTACTTCCTCAGATGTGTGGGTAAGAAGATGCAAGTGTATGAAAGCTTATGCTACCAACTTTTCTTTCATTTAGTCCAATGGTGCCACAAGAACCCTTTGCAGACTGGTTTTCCAGACTAACACAGTTATGGCTTTGAATTCTATGAAACTCTATGGGTTTGCATTAAGTCAACAGGTGACTTAAAAGTCAAAGACTTCTTATACCTTGGTTCAAGCTATAATCAGAACAGAGATTGCAGTCATGAAATTAGAAGAAGGCTAAGGAGTTTATCTGACAAGGGAAATCGGAAGTATAATCCACTGGGGTTTCAC
>NC_056525.1:5719172-5729005 GCF_019175285.1 Sceloporus undulatus | reverse complement strand
AAGTTTGTTCAAAGGGCTTACCTTTGCTTCTCTCTGAGGCTGAGAGTATGTGACTTGCTCAAGGTCACCCAGTGGGTTTCCATGGCCAAGCAAGGATTTGAACTCTAGTCCCAAGTCTTAATCTAGTGTTCAAAAACTACACCACATTGGCTCTCTGATACTGCAAGGAATGTTCTAATAATACACATATGTACTGTATTTTCTGGCGTATAAGACTACTTTTTAACCCAGGAAAATCTTCTCAAAAGTCGGGGGTCGTCTTATACGCCGGGTGTCATAGGGCAGGTGCTGAAACTTCCAAGCCAGACTGGAGAATCTGCGGTCGCCGCATATGGTGGGGGGAGCTTAAAAACGGCTGCAGCCACATCCCCACCATATGTGACGATCGTATGAAAGCAACTACTGCTCTGATAATCTTGGAGACAGGAAAGGCTGGGTAGGCAGGGAGAGCTGACCAATCCAAGCAGACTTTGTATACAACAAGATTTCTTGCTAAGTACCTGCATGTCATTTGAATTAATATTGAACTCAAATCTGATGTTTTTTAATTTTTATTTGGCGTGCGTTGGAAGAGGGATAGTCTTATACGGTGAGTATATCCCAAACTCTGTATTTTAACTGGAAAAGTTGGGGGTCATCTTATACGCCCAGTCGTCTTATACGCCGGAAAATACGGTACTCTGATCAGGTCACCTTAACACAACTGAACAATAAATTGGAATAAATCACTTTAGGTTCCCTGTCAAGTAAATAAGCAAGTAAATAAATAAATAATTAAATCAAATGCAATTTTTATTCAAAAAATTATTAATGGAACAAATCCAGCAATATCAAAAAAGTTTGCTCTTTTTAATGTAAAAATTAGCTTCATCCAATGAGAACTGAGCCAATTGTGTTCAAAATACCATTTCAAGGGAATGAAGAAATCCAGTTGAAGCTACCAGATGTGTTCAGCTGTTTGTGTTCATTAGTGATGATATTGCAACTCATATCCAACCAATTCCTTGTCCTCAGCATATATTCATCAGAGGTCATTCACAGACTGATTATCAATGATGTCCACCATTATAAAGCTATGTGATACTAGAACTTGCGAAGTAAACCAATAAGAAGTCTTCTTAATCTGTTACAAAAAGATTTATTAAGTGAGTTTAATTCTCCCACAGAGAACTGCTAATCCAGATGGCCCAGTGTTTGAAAGACATATTGCTAGTAAGGTTTCAAATTAAATGAATAAGGCAGCATATATAGGGACAGCTCTTAAGAGAGTCAACATGGTATGAGTATTGTTTGAGAGTCAAGTTTGAGGGTTCGACTATAGGGACGCCAGTGTTCAAGTATGCGCTCAGCCATGAAAACCCACTGGGTGACCCTGAGCAAATTAAACTTTCTCAGCCTAAGAGGAAGGCAATGGCAAAGCTCTTCCAAAGAAACCTGACCAAGAAAAACCTTCAGTGGGGTAGAAGATTACAGCCTTGAGTCTTTTCCGTGCTACAAAATTACAACACTTTTGAGATCACTTTAAATGCCATGACTGCATCCCATGGAATCCTGGGATCTGTAGTTTGGGCAGGCACTGGAGCTCTATGCAGACAATTCCAAATAATCCACTGTACTACAATTCCCAGGATTCCACAGAGTTCTAAATTCCCTTATCTGGAATTCCAAACTCTGAAATATTCCAAAAACCAACACTTTTTTCATGGTTGGCTGAAATAGTGACACTTTGCATTCTGATTGCTTATTGTACACAAGCTTTGTTTCACAAAATTATTAAAAATAGTGTATGAAATTACCTTCAGTCTATGTGTATAAGGTGCACATGAAACATAAATGAATTTTACGTTGACACTTGTGGGTCCCCCATCCCTAATATATCTCGTTGTACTTCTATGCAAATACAGGTATTCCAAAATTCAATGAAATTCTAAACCCCAAACACCCCTGGTCCCATGTATTTCAGATAAGGGAGATTCAACCCGTATTGTAATTATGTGCTGTGGAAGCTTTATTGTTGTCATCAAGGAGCCTTCCTATCTTACAAATCTATCCCTGTAATAGTGTTGGAATATCATCTTTAAAGATATTTGCCACTTGTGCAGTTTACAGGTAACCAGGGCTTGTCAGATGTCCAGTGTCAGGGAATAATTCTGGGGGCCTTTCACACTGAGCAATTATAGTGTTATGATTCTACTTTAACTGCCATGCTAACCTTGTTGAATCCTGAGGTTTGTCGTTTAAGGAAAGAGGCATTTAGAATTCTCTGCCAGAGAGCTCTAGTGCTTCACCAACTATAAACGCCATGATCCCATAGGACCTTGCCATGGCAGTGCAGTGTTATAAATTCTGTAGTGTGAAAGGTTCCAAGGTTTGCCTTTGCGATGCATTTTGGGAAGCAGAATGAGTCAAAGGGGGCTATGTTTAGCCCCAGTATCTAGACACTGTGCTTATCTGTAGCATGCTTTTATCCCCAGATCAAACAACAAAGACCTGGGGCCCATGAACTACAGTTTTATGTGGCAGCCATAGGGCTGGTCCTCCCCACTCAACAGGTGAGCACCAAATTTGACAAGGCTGCATTAGGGAGACCTGATTCCAAATGAAAAGGGGCAACTGAGCAGGGTCGCATGAAACAGTCCTAGGTGAATGAAGGTCACTCTCAAATATAGCATGAGCCAAACTGGTTCTTCATGGTGGCATGAGAGTCAACCTGTCACATGTGTGATTAAGATTTGTCTGAAACACAACCCTTCTTTAAATGGGGCTCACTGTTTGACATTGCCCACGTAGCCAAACAAGCAACCTTCATTATACAATTAGGCCACACGTAGCATCTGGACACAGGTCCAGTTGCTAAACTGCGCCATGATGTCTCAAATCCATCCAATGCCTGCTCCCAAGTATCAAAGCTCTTCCCCAGAGCTCTGCAACCACACAGGTGATCATTCAAGACCACCAGAGTCCTTCCTTTGCCACTCACCTGCACAAGGCCACAAAAGGGGAATGATGAGACATTTAAAGCAAGCAGATAACTTGACACAGGCACATTTCTACAGGCTATCCCAATACAATGCCATCTTCTCTGGTGGAAATTCAGCTTCCTTTAGAGAGAGAAAGAGCAAGAAAAGAAACAAGCTAAAGTCCTAAATGGTTTGGGCCCAGGGTACTTGGAGGACCGCCTCTCGCCATATAATCCCCCCACACACTCAGGTCAGTCGGGAAGAATCTGCGAAGGTCCCAACTGCGCAATATGGCATGACCTCGCAAAGGGCCTTTTCCATCTCGGCCCCAAAAATGTGAACAATCTCCCGACGAGCTCCATTCCCCCACCTCCCTGGATCTTTTTCAGAAGAACCTTAACCTTTTTTCTTCACAAGCTTTCCCCCATGAGATGTGATAGTAGCGCATCTCCCCTATCTGTAACGATTTTCGCAATGTTTTTGGATCAATTCAACCAAGCTGGCTGTGTAATAGTTTTAATATGATATTTTTACATTGTGTTTATTGATAGTGATGTATTTTTATGTTATTTTAATCTGTAAGCCGCTTTGATCATTGGTGGAAAAGCAAGATAAAAATAAATCTTATTATTATTATTTAAACAAATAGCCCCAAAAAGGAGATGGTAGGAAAGGACTGAAACTCCCTCAGTCCTTAAGTAGTTCTTCACATTCTAGTTTCCTCATTTTAAGCGATTCATTCTAGTTCCATTTTCTTTTGCTATCGGCTTTTGCTTGAGCATCCGACCATCATCCAAATGCATTTTCTGCAGTGTGGCAAGCAGCCAAGAAGCTCCTTTTTACAAGCAGTAAGAATAAAACTCAGCTGGGAAGATGGGAATCTGTTGTAGTTATACTCTGTAGCTATTTCTTCCTGGTTACAACAGGCAGGTAATAATATAAGACAATAATAATAATAATATAATATTTTATAGCCCGCCTCTCCCCAGAGGACGGGGCGGAGTTACAATAAAAAATAAACACAGTGAGTAAATAATAACACAATCCCTCCGCACAATTTAAAAACACGCATTTGTATTTTGTATTGTAAACACCAGCTGCCTCTAGAACTTGTTACTGAAGGCTAGTGAATGAAAACATCGCCCGAGATGCCATTTGGAAGAACCTTCAAGTGGTCTCTAGCAGGTTCTGATTTTTTTAATGCACATTTACTTGACTTCTTTGTTTTCTTGCACAAATGCAATTTGACTTCTTAACTAAAGTGTGCCAAAACATGTTTGAACTGCTCTTTTTTTTTTGCAACACATCAATTATCCCTATTTTCCCATGTTTATTTTTGGCCACTAGTACCAATTTTTTTTGTTAAGCAGTATTGCACAGGAAACACATGTTTCTCCAGAGTATGGTCTTTATCCCCTGATTCTCAAACTACGGTTATACTTACTATAGCTCAACTTCATGTATAAGTCAAGGTCTGGGAGTCAAATTTATGGTTTTGATTGACCTGTGGATGTTTGAGGGTAAAACGGTAGTACATGTAGCAAGTATCAAAGGATGAAGCAAGGAAAACCACACCAACTATAAATCCCAGCAGGCAAATTGTTTTGTGCCACACTCTTTACTGGATGGATGACAGAATGGGGGGGGGGGTGTCAGTGCTTTCAGGACAGATATGCTCTTGGCTTTTCACCTGGAGATAGTTTCCTTATTTAGTAACAACTTAAAGTACGTACTACATGACTTGTGGAAAGTCAACTCAGGTTTTTTTCACTAACATTTGTTAGTGTAATATATAAATATATACAGTGGTACCCCGGGATACGAAATACCCACGTTTACGAAATTTCCGGGTTACGAAAAAAATCCTGAAAATAATTGTTCCGGGTTCGAAGGTTATTTCGGGTTACGAAACAATTTTTGGTGCTTTTCGGCGCTTTTTCGCACGAAATCCGGGCTTTTCCCCATTGCGCCTATGGCATTTCGGCTTGTGAATGCTTTTCGGTTACGAAAGCGGCGGCGGAACGAATTAATTTCGTAACCCGAGGGAGCACTGCCCACATATGTGTGTGGCAGACTTGTCACTTTTGTTCTCAATGTGCCACTGGTTGGAACTGTTTCCTTCTACCAGGAAACCTACTACAGACGCACTGTTGTGGTCCATGGTCCACCATATAAAATACACAGAATCTCAGGAGTTGGAGGGAACAGGGCTATCTAGTCCAGCCCCCTGACTTGCAGGAATACACAAACCAAAAGCACTCCTGATAGATGCCCCCAACTTCTGTTTGAATACCTGCCAAGGTGCAGAATCTACCATTCACTCAGGCTATCTATTTCACTGCTGAACAGCTCTTACATAAAAAAAAACCAAGTTCTTCCTCTTTTTTCTAGTCTCTTTTCCTGAAGTTCGAATCCAATGTTTGATGATCTAGCTCGTCTCGAGCGCAGCAAGCTGGCCATTTTCTACATGCCTCTCTTCGCTATCATGTCACCTCTCATTCTTTTCTCCAAGTAAACACTGCCAGCTTCCCCTCAGTCATTCCTCATAAGACTGGTTTACAGAACTTCACCATTTTGGTCACTCTCCTATGGATACACTCCTCCTGTCCACATCCTTCTTCATTGTGGTGTCCAGAACTGGACACGTATCCATGGTGACGGCCTGACCAAAACAGAAAAGTGGCACTAACACTTCCCTTGAACCTAGACACTATACTCTTGCTGATGCAGCCTAGAACTGTATTGGTTTTTGGCTATTGTACCACACTGTTGACACCTTGCACCCCATTTTTACTGTACCTTCATCATACCATTCCAGACCCACAATCACAGATTACCAGTGATGGGGAGGGAGGGATGCCATAGTTGTATCCAATACAGTTGTGAACACAAGATGGATGCTAAATAAAGGAACCATCTGTAGTTAGAGAATCTGACTGGAATAGAATTATCTCAAGTTATCTCAACTTAACTAACCTTTTTGGTTTTCTGAAAACCCAAGTTCAGGACAAAGGGTTGCAGAAAAAAGGCCAAGAATGGACCTGTCGACTGCAGTAGCAAAATGGCCTGGATGAGATGGATAGACCACTGATTTCTGAAGTGCCAAACCCACAGGTACTTTTTCATACGTATTTGGAGCTGTATGGCTCAGTCTATTTCAGTTCCAGCTGATAAGTCTCATGTGACACTGTTTGTTGTGGGACAAAAAGATACAGGTTATCAAAATGTTGATACCAATGACCAGTACACTATTTTGAAAGCGAAAGACAACACGCAAAGATATAGTAATCAGTAAATACAGTATTTTAAACAAAACAGTATATAGGCCTTTGTGAAGTCGAAGGCTGGTCATGGGCCGGCCATCCTTAGTTTTTGTGTGGGTTTTTTCGGGCTAGTGGCCAGTTCTAGGCAACATCAGGACATAAACTCTTTTAGAACATGGCCACATAGCCTGAAAACCCCACAAAAACTAATAGGCCTTTTGTTGCTTCTAGTTAATACGCACAAACCTTTCTTCAACGGCTTGGAACTCAGCAAATATGTTGTAACAAAGCACTGGTCAAACAGAGTACTAGACTATATGTGTCTGTGTAGATTTCACCGTCCAAGGTTAAAACAACTACTTTGTTATGTCTAAGACTTCAAAGATGAAATTCCTAGCACTCCAAGTAAACACAAACCATACACCAAAACCTGAAGGCAAACAATAACAAACTACAGAGCCATTTATATCACTGGCCCCAACAAGTAATCGTCGAGTCCCAATCTATCCCCCTCAGAAGAGGTAAAGACCTTCTGGCCTTCCAGGTTGTTTTTGTTTACAAGACCTAAGCCCCAAACATCTAGGTTGGAATTGGGAGTCGCATCTATCTGGTTTGTTACCTTCCTGGATTACTATGGCTTCTCTTAGGAGACCACATTTTACTTTATATCACCTCCCTTACCATGGAGTTCATACACGGATCGGAAAAGAAGGGGCTGGTACCAGTGTCTGCAGCAAAAACTATCCCAGAGCTCACAAAGAGTTCTGAGGCCCATGAACTACAGATGTTGTGTGGCAGCTGTTTGGACCAATGCCCCACTGAAAAGGTGGGCAATGAATTTGACACAGCTGCAGAGACCTTTGCGGTGTGGAAAGGCTGTCCAGCCATGCTCATTGACATGTGGATGCCAGATGGGCAGAAAAGCCGCCTTACGATTAATTAAAAAGAATGCCACAATTAACTCAAGAACTAAAACAAAACAATACAAACCAGACTGAAAGAAAACCACAAAATGAGGAATATTCTACGTAAGGATTGTGAGGGGTTTTTTTGGCTGTATGGATTCTCACCTCTATCTTATCCTCCAATTGGTCCATCAATCAAGAGAGGAATGCAACCTGAAGCATAAGGATCTTCTTCTTTTACAACAGATCCACATGCTTTGGCTGATGGCTAAGAAGCTCACTCTGGTTTCACTCTCATCGCTGGCAGAGTGCCAGGGAAGCCTTTTTAAAAGTGTTTAGCAAGAGCACAGCATCTCTACTCTTATCTCCCTCTTTTGATCCTGTCACCAGAATCAAGATTGCTCAGAAGGCTTTCCAGACCTAAGAAAACTGGACAGAAGACAGAAAGCACATAGTTGGAAATGGAAGGGGATACAGGTAACAGTCACTACTTTAGACTGCCTCAGAATGTGGCACATTCTCCTTCATTGGAGGATTTTAATAGAGGTTGGACAGCCATCTACCAAGAGAGCTTTAGTTGTATATGTCTCAGATTGTAGGCCATGGGCCAGGTTTACTTTATCCATTTTATTGTTGTACGTACAGCTCTGTGGAATAGCACTGTGTAAAATCTACAGTGCATAATAATAGTAATAATAACACAACATTCACTGCATGGCCTGGGCTGGGCTTGTAGTCCCTGGGCAATGACTAGTAATGGGGGAAAGGCCCCATAATCAAATGACCTTCTCCAAACTATGGCAAGAAATGTTGGCTATTCATGAAATTGCGCTGTTAAGACATATATGATCATATAGCACCTCTTAGGTTCAGTGACCCGGTGCGAGACACTGGAGCAGACCATTCAATACAGTGTCACACGTGGATCAGCACATAGGAAATCCCACGGGTTTCAATGGATCGACTCCATGACTGAATCAAGGGATCCACTCTTCATCAGGGAGATCAATGGCGCAGTGTTTTTGTTTTGGACTGGACTACCAGAAAAGAAGGTTCAACTCCCCATTCATCCCTGTGGCAAAACCCACTGGTCGACATGGGAAGTCACACTCTCGGTCCAAAACACACTGCAGCAAATAACCAGTCTGAACCCTTTTAACTCCGCTGGCTCAATTGCTAGGGAATTCTGGGAAATGTAGTGTTGTATACCTTTGAGCCTTCTGTCTGAGAGCTCTAGTGCCACCAATACACTACATTCCCAAGATGTCCCTAGCGCTGAGGAAGGGTAGTTAAAGCGGTTTCAACCGCCCAGTGGAAGGTCAATTGCCAAGAGCCTCCAATGGTAATAGGGCCCTCCGTAGTCACTCAAGAGAGAGCCAGCATGGGAAGGCCGTTTGAGTGCGAGGGAACCATGGACCAAGCCCCCTCCCTCCTCCTGGTCCAGAAAACCGATACTGCTGACCTTCGGCGCCATCCTCTCTCCCACAGCCTCCTCTGAAGAATCACGCCGGCCAACACTTTATGGGAGAGGAGAGCGGGATGGAGGGGGCCTCAGGAAACACACTCACTCCTCTCCTCTCTCTCTCTCCTCTCTCGCTCTCTATATATTATATATATATACACACCCACACACACATCTATCTATATATCGATACATCTGCCGCTATAAATAGGGAAGAGCACTCTAAAATGTGTTTTAACCACAACCTGAACTGAAGACCTGACTAATCCAAGGTTGTGCGTGGACTCATGCAAAGGGCGCCAAGCTCCTGGTTCACCCTTCACAACTGGCCTTCTGCAACCCCCGCCCGCCCCGAGAGCCTCCCTGGCGCCCACTCACCCGCAAGACAGCCGGCAGAAAAAGAGGCCCATCCCCTTGGTTGCGTCACTTCCCTTCTCCCTGGGGGGCCACTTCCTCCGCGCCACATCGGCGGTTGACGCCCGGAAGTGGGACCGGAACGGTCCCCCGACGCCCATCTTGCTCGAAAAGTAACACCAGAACTAGGAATACTGAAAGCGCAGACGTGAACTAGCGCCCCTCTCCGCCGAGGAAGCCCTTCCTTTGCGAACAGCGACACTCATTGTAGCGTCTCGCGCTTCTTTCTCTCGGTTGACTCTTCTGCTCCGCTTTCCGACTCATTTGCCTCAGAACTGCGCCCGTGAGGCTAATAAGCGCCTCACTCTCTCAAGCGTCCAAAACCCACAAACCCAGCCAGACTCCATTATTGGGCTCCGTGGCTCCTCGCGGCCTTTCTGCTGCGTCTTTATCGGCCTCCAGCAGCCGGTTCTTTGGCAAGGACAAAATGATCTTTGTGTGACTCTAGATTTTCTTACTCTAGGGGGCTCCGCTGCTCTCGCTTCGCTTTCCCCGCCTCTGGAATATTCTTGGCCAATCAATGGGAGAGGGAGCGGAGTCTTGGGCCTTGTTGCTCTGGCTGCGACGCTCTAGGGGGCGGGGCTCACGGTTGGCGCGGTCCTAATATAGGCCGAGAGCGCGCCCTTTTCCTCCATTGTTGGCGCAGAGGGTGTAGTGGAGGGTTTGCTTCGTTTGTGTTACGTTTTTAAAACGGAGCGCTGTGAGGAACGGAGTGCTGTTTTGTTGTTAAAGAAATTATTTTTAAAGGAATATATTTTTTCTTCCTTCAGTAAAAATTAACATGTTTATTAGTATTACTTTTAGTACTATTATTAATTATTCATGGGAA